>NW_006408684.1:6211390-6230599 GCF_000296735.1 Chrysochloris asiatica | reverse complement strand
ACCATTATTCATTTCCAAAATTTTTACATCACAGCAAATGATTCAGAACCTTCTACAAGTGGAGTTATTACCACATCTGGAAAAATGCCAACATTATCCAATGCTTCTCCTTCGTTAGAGTAAATTTCTATGATTTGTGTGTCTTTCATGTATTTATGCATCAGGCTGCGAGCCACAAGGTCAGCAGTTCTCAACTACCAGCTGTTCCTCAGGAGAAAGATGAGGCTTTCTGCTCCCATAAAGATTTACAGCCTCGGAAACCCTGTACAGGGTCACTATGAGTCGGAACTGACTCCACAGCACATAACCACCACCACCATTAAAATATAACTCTTAAGTTTATATGTAATGTATCCAACCTTTGAAGACATATAAAGATCAGAATTATGAAAGTACTGATAGTAAAAATCAATAAAAATGAAAACTACAATAAAAGATATATTTGACTTACTACTGAACCAATTTATAAAGAAGTCATCAGAATGGGACCCTCTCAAAAGTTAGATAACACCAATATTTCTGTGGGGGCCCTGGCTCTTTCAGGACCCTGAAGCTATCCAAGAACATCACCCAGTGGGAGATGTCAGTGGGCCTTTGGCATGCTACAGCCTCTGAAATAAAGTAGAGACTTTATGGTGAGGCCTCCAACTCCTTCCATGACCCACCCCAGATGCTTTCCCAGTCTTCTGTCTTACTATGCTTCTCCATGTGTTCTACAATTGTCTTTCTCCAAATGTGTCAAATGTTTTTCTGACTTTCTTTCTTTAGGGAGATAGATGCTTCTCATGATGTCTCACGAGTACTTATCATCAAAGCACAACTGAAATACCTCCTCATTCAGGAAGCCATCCCCAATCTGCAACTGAAATCAACCTCACCCTCTTAAACAGTCTCACAGAACTTTCTTATGTCTTGATGCCCAGCACAAATTTTTAAAAGAAACAAAATGCTATAGATATTGAATCTTACATTATGTGTATGCTCCTAAGAATGGAAATCCCAGTGACCAGAGCCTACCATCTTTATTTATTCATTCTTCCCCCACCTCTGGTGCCTTTTCTACATACAGTAGGTAATTAATGTGGATTTCTGCCCTATCAGACTAGTGTCAACATCACTGAATTGTAGCTTTATTTCATCTCTGAGTTTTGCCTCGTCATCCAAATAAATATAGTAAGATGATATATCATTAAAATCTACACTGGGGGATACCCCAGCTTCTACTGAGTTGATTCTGACTCCATAGGACAGAGTAGACCTTCCCTGTAGAATTGTCAAGGCTGTATATCTTTTTAAAAGCAGACTGCCTTGTCTTTCTCCTGCAGAGAAGCTGGTATGTCTGAACTGCTGTGTACTTCAATACTCCACCACTAAAAAGTCACTGCTATTAAATCTACGCTGATTCATAGAAACCCTAACAGACTGTACAGAACTACTCCCGGAGATTTCCAAAGGTATACATCTTTACAAAGCAGACTGTCACATAGTTCTCCCATGAAGCTGCTGGTGGGTTTGAACCACTGACCTTTTGGTTAGGAGCCATGTGATTTAACCACTGTGCCCCAGGGCTCCTTAAAATAGATCTGAGGTAGAGGGTGTAAACCAAAGATGGGACCTAGACAGGCTCTCAGCTTCACAATGCAGTTCTTCCTCCATAAAGTTTCTGTCTTTCTTTCACAAGTTAGACTGGTTGGCAGATGTCATTTCTGTCTTATTCTACTCAGGGCAATTTTCTCTGATCTCTCTACATCTGAGGTGATTCCAGTAAGAAAAGGAAAACCATACTACAAGAAGAACAGATTTTGGAGTAGTTTTATTTCCTTGCCCCTGCTCTCCATGCCTTCCCCCTCTTGTCTTGAAATCAAGGGATAGCCATCACTAACATTCACTCCTCTTTCCTTCCTCATTAAGCATAGTTCTTTGCTGGTTGTGTCCAGAGTCATCAGGGATTTATAAATGTGTTCATGTGGTCTGATGGGGAGGGGAAGGCCGCCATCATTTTCATGGCTCCCTATTGGCTCCTCCCCTCCCTTGATTTCACACTCTCTCTCTTCCCATTCATTCCCTTCCTGTTCTGTCTCTGTCTGTTGTGATGCACATAAGCAAAATAATAATAATAATAATAATAAGGATTGGAAGGATATCTATTAAACTCTTATAAACATACCTCTAGGTTGCTGGGGAGCTTCCACTTTTTACTTTCGTAATTTCTGCATGTGATTTTTTTTGTTTTTTCACAACATACATGTAATAATTTTACAATTGATTAAAAACAAGTACATATACAGGGTTTATCTTTCCTAAATGAACTCAAGACTCTGTAAGCTTTATCTTTCCTATGGAACTCAAGGTTGTATAACCTTCATCTACCCAACCTGGCCCAAGCATATCCCTTCCCATAGGGCTCAGTTCTGACACTAGCACCCCAAGTGTCCTTGGAATCAGAAGTCCTCTTAAAGGTGTTCTGATGACACAGGTCATTGTGAATGTTCAAATAGAAAGTGAGAATCCCAGGTCTGATACAGATCCCAGCAGATGCCACCTCGTGAGCGGTTTCACTGGGAGCAGTGAAAAGTCTACACTGTTGACCCAACTTGCCCCTATCAGTTGATCCCACCCCGCTGTTAGTCAGCAGTCACTCTGGGGACTGGGACTTGGCCAAAGGGCCTCACCTTCAACTGGACATTCATATGTGCTAGCCAGGGAGTGGGCAGGTCTGGCCTGGAGGGGCAGAGGGGGTCAGGTGTAGACCCTCCTTAGAAGGCAGAGCTGAGAGGAAAGGTGTTTGGGTGCAGGGGGTGATGCAGGCTCTGCCCTGAACCAATGATGTGGCCTTGTACAAGGAATTCGGCTCTCTAAGTCACTGTTTCTCATCTTAACAATGGAACCACAATACCAGCCACCTTTTCAGTTCCAAGGATAATTCAATGAGCTAACCACAGAAAGTGCTTACTGAGGCTGACTCCTGAGTAAAAGGTTGTGTGGGCATCAACATTTGTTCCAGGTAATAAGAAAGTGTATGTTCCTCACTACAGCGGCTTCTATTTTTGGAGCAATGATATGTAATTTGTTTTGAAAGTTCAAATGCCATTAAAGGAAGCCTTTGAATCTTAGTGCATCTTTTTAACAAGTTGAAAAACTCTTTTTACAGTCTTCACAAATGCTTCACCTTCATCAACTTTATGAAAACCTACGTTAGCTGTTCTCATGACTTTTTAAAGGTCCATGCACAGAGTGGTACACAAAGCCTACCTCTTCAGCTACTTGAAAACAGCTCTACGGTCACCAGGGATGCATGGACAAGGATTGTAACAATATAAGCATATTAGCCATGCCCTGAATTTACACAACTATCTGAGTGTCTGTGCAGTTGTACATCTATTTTATATTGCTATGAAGAAATAGATGCCATCACAGGTGGTGGAATTAGCAAGAAGTCAAGAAGTAAAGGTGAGTTTGAAAAGAGATTAACTGAGAAAAGTGGTGTATCTTCTCGAGCAGAATTCCTGTTGCCAGAATTACCATAGTCTTGCCCAGAGGCAGGACAATGGCCTGGAGGTCCTCCTCACATCCCTGCAGCCTACCAGTCCCTTCCAAAGTCATTGTGCTCTCATCTACAAGCACCCCAAGGCAGCAGCATGCATTGGCTGCCTGTTTGCTGCATCTTTTATATGGAAACAGGAAGCCCCGCTGTCATGTCTACAGGTCTGCATGCTGCAAAGTGCTCTGCATGCTCTCCACCCAGGCCAAGTGCAGAAAGCACTGCTGGGCTCTGCAAAGCCTGCTGGGAAACCAGCAGAAGTCCTTGAGGTGATTTGGCCCTTTGTGTCCCAAAGTCCTGCCCTGCCTGCTGGATGCTGGATGGGGAATCGCAGTAAGATGCCTGTCTCCTGTATTCCACCTGGAGCTTGTTCTCAGGTTGGGGAGTGAGACAAGGTTTACAAAATTATAATATTGGGGAGGGCTGACATGTTTATAAACATGATTGCAAACCTTCAGGAGCTATGGGGTGGAAACTGCTCCTAGTGAGGGCAAGAGAATTCTTAGTCATGCCGGGTTAAATAACAAAAGCTCTTTTAAGTCAATGCTTCAGGCATGTCGAAGGAAATGGAAAAGATGGTAAGAGACCTGGGAACTATTTCTTTTTTACCTGACTGCACATTAATCCCAAGTTTAAAGGGGAAGTTCTAGAAAGACAGGGAATTAGGACTAGCAAAGCCTGCCAGTCAGTCACTGAAATGCAGGGAATAGAGTGGACCCTGTACAGGGTCGCTGTGAGTCGGAACTGACTTCACGGCACATAACCAACCAACAGAGTAGAACCCTGGTGTGGGGCTGTGGGCTAAGGTGCTGGACTGCAAAGTCAGGTTGAACCACAAGGTCAGCAGTTCAAGCTTACCAGTTGCTCCTTGTAAACCCTATACAGGGTCACTATGGGCCACAACTGACTCAACGTCACTTAACAACAATAGCAAAGGGTGCTGGGGTATCCCTGCCACTGCTTCAACAATGCTAGCTTGGCTGAGGAATTTACAAGCCATACATGTGCTTTCTAGACAAGGACAAGTAGGGGTGATGATATTTTATTTGCTTTATTGTAATTGTTAACAAAGCAGAACCAACACACATTTGGAACAAAAAAGAAATTTTCTCTTCTATCTTTTGAATCTATGAGCCTATTGTCAGAGAAGTTATGAAAGTGGAATTCTGAATCTTTATTATGCCCCCCACCCCCAAATATAGATGTTTTGGTTTCCATTCTGTTTTTATTGCTGCCCTGAGTAAAATGTGCCATCTGGATATTTTGAGATATTTTCTATGTGGAACTTTTCTGTTTAAAATATTCAGTCCAGAAACATAGAGCTTGTGAGAACCCCCTTTCTTTGTCACAAGATCCACTTATCTTGCCCTTGGCACTTTGACCACCCTGACCCTGAGTCACAGAAGGAAATGCATTTGTGGGAGAATTGAAGGAGAGCTGGACACCAACAGATGCAAAGGGATTTTCTGCTGATATCTGGGACCAAGTCATTGTGGAAATGGTAAGATCTGGCTTTTGGTAGGAGAATATGCTAGAAAAGAAAACAAAATCAGAAGACACAATGTTACCTCAGAGGAATGGCAATAATTCTTAGACTCAATCTCCGTATCTAAGGGAAGAGAGAGGTCATTCTGCCTAACATCCATCTGATGGTTTGTAGCCACTTTCTGATGCATCTCATAACTTCATATGTACACTCTTTTGAATATACAGACACAGCTTTGTCAGAATATCCAAATTTTCCCTCTAATCTTCACTCTACCCTTTTTTCCCTAGGTTGGCTCTACTGCCACACAAGAGGTCTTAAAAAAAAGAAAGTCCTTTCTCTCGCATCAGGAACAAGTGAAACATTTCCTCTAGAAGAGCTACCTGAATGCCCTGCATTGCCCTCCATTCCCAGAATCCCCTGATCATTCTCCAGCCCTGGTTCCTGGTTCCTGAGTTATAGAATAATCTCATTCAATAATTGGTTTATGAAAGCATATTCCTATAGTTTCTGTTCTTGTTGGAACTGTTTTAGTAACTACATATAAATTCTTGCCAATAGCAGAATTTGAGATCAAGAACCTGGTGGTTCCAGATAGGAGACTCCATCAAAGTCCAGGTTCCTCTCTCCGTCCCCTCTACTGGCACTTCCTCCTTTCTTTCATCCTGAAACTCAGAGAATATTAAGCCACGTGATCCTGCCCTACAGCATGGGGGTCTTCTTCAACTCCATGGTGTCCATTATGTTAGTCATCAGTGACTCCAAATCTTTATCTCTGATTCCCTTATCATCTAAACCCTGATTCCTAACAGCTGACTGAACATGTCTGAGCACCAACATAAGCCTATCTCTGCACAACTCATATGTTTTTGGGTCAGCTGAGTAGATTAAACCCACATGTTTTCCATTGGCATACAGAGCATCCCACAGCCTGGCAATCCCTGACCTTAGCATCCTCATCTTTTGCTTCACTCTCCCTATATACCTCATGCTCAGGCTCAGCCTCAGATGCTCCAGAGAAACCAGACTCTGTTCTTATTTTATGCCTTTGTACATACTAGGTACCATGTCACGTCAATAAAAGAGATTTCCCTCTGGGGTACATGAGAGAATGAAATTGCCTGGAGTGCTGCTCCAAGGTGGTGGAAGAAATCTTGTTAGCTGCCATCATGCCGGGCCCTGATTCATGGTGCCCCTATGTGCAATAGAACGAAATGCTGCCCGGTCTTAGTCCACAGTCAGGATCATTGCAGATTGAACCACAGTGATCCAGGGGTTTTCATCGGCTGCATTTGTAAGTATACTGTCAGGTATACTTTCTTCCTAATCTTAATCTGGAAACTCCACTGAAACCCATTCGGCATTATAACAGCATGCAAGGCTCCATTCACAGATGAGTGGTAGCTGCTTATGAAGTGTATTGGCTGGAATCAAGCCCAGGTCTCTGGCATGGAAGGCAAAAAATTCTACCACAAATGCCCCATCCAGTGACAGAAATACAAATGGGGAGAAATAAGTTATGTGAAAAGAAAAGATGACAAAGAAGCAGCATTATCTTTCTTTTCATAGGCCCACTGTGCAGGTGGATGTAGGGAAATGCTGACTGAATGTAGGATATTTCTTAGATGTCTCGTGTTCTTGGTGTCACATGATGTCAAATGATGTTATTTCAGCCCAATCCAATTTTTTGGAATAGAAAGTTATCAGGATGACCTTAGAGTTCATTTAGTTTAGCCCAAACCTCTTAACTTCAGTTGGCTCTTCTGAAAGAGAAAGAAATTTTCCTTGGATCGAACAGCTATGAGTATACCAGAATGAGAAAACCAGGCCTTGTAATGTCTGTTCCAAGGCTAGAAAACTCTTCAGCACTAGTGTTAGCCTTCCCATATAAAAATGCTGATATATAACACACACTTGCTGAATTGGCATCAGAAAAAGAAAAGAAACCTTTAATATGCTTGAATGCAAACACTGCTATGCCCATAGCTTGGTGCATACTAGGACTAAATTAGCAGATAATGCTATGGCTATAAAGACAGAGATAACACATCTAGTAACTGTTCTGTTACTGCTTGCAGTTCACAGAGGAATCCCAGATAGGCGTCACTGCTTCATCCTAATGGACTCGAATCTACTGATGGAGCAAGAGCCTCAACTGGGAACAGTGAGCAGGGTTAACCAGTGAACAGGGTCAGAGTAGGATGATTGTAAATAAATTAACTGTCTAATAGACACACTGGCAGTGATTGTCTCTCCGCTTATCTCTGATGCCTCTCAGTCAACAACCTGAGCAAACTCCACAAGGTCATGGCTAACTACACAGAGCCTTAGACTTCCTTTGTGCTGATGAGAAAGAAAGATTGGATTTATTAAATATTGCAGGAGCTTTCACTCTCCCACTGTCTTGTATCTTTTCACATGAGCAGATTTGTTTTATATAAACCAAAAATCTTGCTCTATTTTATATTTAGAGGAGTCTAGATGTTTTCTTTGTTTACTATCTCTATTATTTTGTAAATGATCTTCAAAGTTTATCTCCTACAGCTCCTCCATACGTTTCTTCCTAACCAATTCAACCAGTCCCTTTGCTGGACACACACAACACACACAACACACACATGCACACACCACTGCTGTGCCTCAAAAAGTTTTCTCTTTTTCATTTATTCAATATCCGTCATCCTTCCAGGTTCAGTTCAAACCCTATCTTCTGCAGAAAGTCTTTTGTTGTTGTTGTTGTTAAGTGCTGTCGAGTGACCCTGTATAGGGTCTCCAAGGAGTGTCTGGTGAGTTTGAACCACTAGTTTTGTGGTTCAAACTGACTTTGCAGTTGAGCGCATTAGCCCACAGTGCCGCACCAGGACTGCAGATAGTCTTTTGGGACTTCCGTATTCAAAGCGCTCCCTCTCTTCTCTGAATTCCCAAGCCTGAACATATAAGTATTGTATGATGGTTTCTTTGGTTGGATCTCTTACAGTTTGGACTGTAATTCATTTTTTGTTGATGTTATTAGTTGCCATGGAGTCAGCTCTGACTCATGGCGGCCTCATGTGTAACACAAGGAACCGTTGCCCAATCCTGTGCCATCTTCATGTGCATAGGTATACTCGAGTACATTTTTGCAAGCCCTGTGCATTTTGAGTGTGTTCCAACCTAGGTGACTCATCTTTCAGCACTTTATCAGACAATATTCGCATGTGATCCATCCATAGAGTATTGACTGACTAATTTTCGGAAGTAGATCACAAGGCCTTTCTTAGTCTGAAAGCTACCTATCAGCCATAAATAACCCTGCTGGTATGTGAAGTACCAGTGGAATTGATTCAAGCATCGTAGCATCCTATAAGATATCCCAGTAGGACAAACTGACAGAAGGGGGTGAGAGGTTGGTAATTCAATGAACACTTACTCATTTGTTGGTCAGTTCTACTACATGATGTAATTTTTACACCAATTTCTAAAAATCAAGGAAAAGATGAAGAATGCAGTTGTGAGCTAACTTCAGGCAGTGGAAGTTCTAACTCAGCTATTGCAGCTGCCATATTGGTTGGCATCCTCAGGCATGGGCGGGGTTGAGGGGGAGATCAGAACTTTGACCAAAGGGGAAAATGTCATGCTATTCATTAATGGGATATTTCACTGAAATATTTTTTCGATTGAAAATCAGGGCCATCCCTCTGACTTTAAAGGTTTGGTAGAATGAATCCAATTAAGCGTTTTGATGGTTGGAT
The DNA here is from genome assembly GCF_000296735.1 of Chrysochloris asiatica. NCBI lineage: Eukaryota > Metazoa > Chordata > Mammalia > Afrosoricida > Chrysochloridae > Chrysochloris > Chrysochloris asiatica. Next base: position 6,221,841 of record NW_006408684.1, on the reverse strand, counting down.
ACGAACCAATTTCCCCATGGCAGATCTCTATAAAGTAAGCTGATGATTTATTTAGAATGTGACTAGTGCAGTCCAAGAAACAAAAAGAGTCCGCTCAGTTTACTCTCACTTTAATCTCTAAAGCCTTTTCAGATTGTTATTTAAATTCAGAGAGCAAAACTATACATGGGACTCAAGAATTCTTCTTCTAGTCCAAACCTTTATTCTAGAGCTAGAGTGACCAAGGTCCACGGAGATGTGATCTGCTTGCTTTCAGAGGTCTTCTAAGACATTACAATAGAATGTACTCGATTTCATTTTAAGAGAAGCTTCAGTCACAACACAATTGCCCACACACCAATAAATCTGGAATCCAATTTAGCTCACATGTCCAGAATCTCATTTGAGTGGGAAATGTAGCTCACAAACAGAGGGAACTCTTAAGGGCCAGGGGCAGAGGATGGATGTCATTAGGGGAGCCTTTAAACTGCACAGCTGCGACCTTTGAAATTGCCAACAGCTGAGCCACAATGCTCAGGAGGCAGGGCTTGGGCCAGTCTGGACTGTTAGTGTGGTGTTCTTGTGCATCCTGAATCCCTTTGTCTTGCTGCTGGTTTGGCTTTCCAGTATTTTATCTCAATTCTTAGGTTCTCTCTGGCAGCCTAGCTAGAAGGGTGCTCTGGAGAAACACCATGAGCAGCTAATGTCTTTGGTGTCCTCCCATTTCCTCATCAGTATATATCATCTCTGGTGACTACTGCTCCTAGCTGGAAATTAACATAAGTCCCGCTGCTTTAGGCCCTTGTTCCCACACGCTTGTGATTACCATTGAAAGGAAATGGTTAGGAGACCATATGGGACAGAGCCTACTAGGAGTGCCTTTTCCTGACTCTGTTATGTGGGCATGGTATTCTAGAAGGAGAAAAAAGCAAACCAAAATAAAATGAAGAAGCACAAACTAGTTGCAGAGATGATTTTGAACCACACAAACACCATATTTGCAGAGTAGTGCAGCACTCACTCCATAGGGTTTCCAAGGCAAATGGCCAAGCCCCTCTTCAAAAGTGAATTTGAACTGCTAACCATTCAGTTAATAATGGAGCACTTTACTGTTTATGCCAGCAAGGGCCTCCTGTTAGAGGGATGTTGTTAAAGTGCCGTAAAGTTGATTCTGACCCAGCAACCTTGTACAGGGTTTCCGAGGAGTGACTGGTGGGTTACAACCGCTGACCTTGTGGTTCAAACTGATCTTTTGGTCAAGTGCTTATCCTACAGTGCCACACCAGGATTCCATAGTGATTCATTAGTCAGGGATTAACAGACTAAAGGAGCTCTGATAGCATTATAGTTACTAGAGATTACTGCTAATCTCAAGGTCAGCAGTTGGAAACTACCAACTGTCCAGCGGAAGAAAGATGAGGCTTTCTGCTCCTGTCAAGTGACTATGAGTCGGAACTGACTCCATGGCACATAACAACAACAACAAAAGACTAATTAAGTACCAGTCAGTGAAGATCCTTGCAGGTCAGGGGATGAGTCAGTTAAATTAGGGTCCAAATTGGCAGAAATAATGAATAGTTTCCTGTAAACTGGGACTCCAGTATCTCATTCTCCCCTTCTGGGTGTTTGACAGCTCATGCATCCCAAGTGGTTTTAGACTTGCATCTATGTGGTCATCCTAAACCACAGGGACCCAGTGCCAAAAATGGTAGCCAACTGAGCTGATCACTCCTGCTGACCCATAGGGTATTTCTTTTGCAGGATCAAAAATTTGGGCTGCCAAAAGAATGCTAATTTGGGGCAACTCAAGTCACGTTTATATAGGAGGCTAGCAAAATATATGTTTCCAGGTCCAGAACACCACAGGAGCAGTCCTGACCAGGGAAACTTTAATACACCACTTCCTAGAACCTTAATCTCTCAGACTAGACCCAGCAGTCTGAGGATCATCTAAAATATCTAGTCTAATAAACTAATGTTGCTAATTCAGACACAGAGTAGCAAGTCTTGCTGATCTATATAGGATGCAACTTGGCCATCTTTGGTGCCAATGGTACTAATAGAACTTGAAGGAGGGTGATGTAATCTTTTATAAAAGTTCATTGCACATACAGGGTATTTAACTAGACAGTTTCTACCACCACTACCAATATATACAGTCCTGGTCTGGTCTTGTGGATTAATATGCTGGACTGCAAAGTTGGTTTCAACCACAAGGTCAGCAGTTTGTTCACCAGCCACTCCTTGGAAATACTATAGATGGTTGGTATGGTTCGGAACTAACGCAACAGCACTTAACAACAACAAAGTAGATAGATGACTTGTGTATAATAAAGAATTCCATCCATATCAATTTAGGCAAAAGAAGAGCAGACTTATGTAAGAAATACTTTGCTGTAGTGAAAGCACTTTAAACAAAAAATTATATATATATATGTGTGTGTGTGTGTGTGTGTGTGTGTGTGTGTGTTGTTGTTGTTATGTGCCGTGGAGTCAGTTCTGACTTACAGCAACCCTGTACGTGGTTTCTGAGGCTGTAAATCTTTATGGGAGCAGAAAGCCTCATCTTTCTCCCGCAGAACAGCTGGTAGTTTCGAACTGCTGACCTTGAGGTTCACAGCCCAATTTGTACCCACTACTTTTCGCTGGTGGTGAAGAGCATGATACCTATAAAATCTTTGTAATTTGGATAGAGAAAGTGAATTTTTAAAAATCCTCTCATGGGGATAATTAAATCTTGATGTGTGAGGTTTTATCTGTTTCTCTGATAACGAAGATTTGCTTGAGATAGTCACATTTCTATCATTCTGAACATTGTTAATTAATATACCAAAGAGTCAAAATATTTCAAGGTAAATATATTTTTGCATCTAATATACATAAAATTTGTGAGTCAAAAAAAAAAAAAAGAAGTTGCGTAATGCCAACTCAGTGATTTAAACTCCCAACATTCTGTCTGGAAACTTGTGAGAGAAATTTGGAAGAATTTAAAGACAAAATGACCTAACCCAACTATTGCCATCAAGCCTTGACTCATAGTGACTATAGGGCAGAATAGATCCGCCCTCTAGGGTTTCCAAGATTGTAATCTTTAAGAAAGCAGATTAAAACATCTTTCTCCCATGGAGTCCCTAGTGGAACTTTTCTGTTATCATACAATCACTTAACACTGTGCCATTAAGGTTCCTTCAAAGCCAATTACCTTACTCAGCATAATGATTCTCTACTTTTAACTCTGGTATCTTGTCACTCCCCCAAAGAACTCCCTAGCCTCTTCCTAGGGAATATAAAGATGGTTGTTGGTCTTCTGGAAACAAGGTGGCAAAGGAGGCAGAAGAGTACCTCACTGTTCAATGTGCAGACTCTGATGGAATCCCCCATCTGCAATCCAGCCCCTCATTCCCACCCCCATGCTGTGTTTGGTAATCGTAGACCTCTGAATTTCTTAGATTCATTTTCTCCAAAGAATACATCACCTATCTTTCCTGTTATTGAGGAAGGAGGATTTGCCCAGCTTCAAGAAGTAAGAGAAAGGATCAAACTGTACCTTATCCATACGTTCAACATTTTCCATCCATTCGTTACTTTACCTCATTTTTGCCCTTTCCTCACATCCAGTTCCTCCCCTTCTGGGCATCTCCTTGGTACTTCATGATCCATGATTTGCAGGTGTTTCAGTTTGGGTTTCTTCAGTTCTAAACCAGTGACCATTCTTCCACCCATTACTGTCTTCTGCGGCATATATTAATCACTTTGATCTAAATCTATTCTCCCCTTTTCTTTTCCCTGGCACTAACGTGAGGGGAGGATTTTCTCTCAGCTCTAGGGAAAGGCCCTAACCTCTTTTCAGTTTCTGTTCCTGAGTTTCTTGGTAATCTTCCAATCTTTCTATCTCAAAGGCAATTGGCTTAAAAAACACCCTATTCTCAAATGGAGTTATAGCCACAAATATAGGTTATAATATCTATGGTAGTGAGTTATAGGATTTAGGGTTTATAACTGTTATTTTGAGTGGAACACAATTGAATCCATAACAAATCACTTAAACAAAAAGATGCTAGTTATGAGATATAAAGACTTATCCTTCCTACTCTCTCCAAAAATAGTCTCCACTCCTTACTTTATCTAACCTACTGGCCAAGCATAAACTTGTACCAAAAAATGCCAGAAACAGATTTCAGCTACCACTACTACTCAAAAATTTCTATGCAGTATAAAGAATTGTTGTTGCTGTTGTTAAGTGCCGTCAAGTCGATTCTGACTCATATTGACCCTGTATAGGGTTTCTGGGGAGTGGCTAATGAGTTTGAACCACCGATTTTACAGTCCAAACTGACCTTGCAGTTGAGTGCTTATCCACAGCACCACGCCAGGACTCCATAAAGAATTACTAGAGTACAAATACCGACCATTTCAGTATGGGTAATATGAACTGATCTTCACAGGAACACTGTTAATTGGTAGTGCTAATATCCCTATTTCACGGACTTAAAAAACAAATTAAATACGGCAGAGAAAGAGAGAAGTAGGAAGATTAATTGACTTTTCCAGTCCAGAACTAAGTAGCCAGAATAGTTGACCCCAGGACTCGTTGTTCAACATCGTTGAGTTTCTCCATCCTTCATCAATATTCAAATGATCATATGCAAACCATGTCACAACATTCAAGAATATATATTAACCTCTTTCAAGGTATTGCAAACTATTTAGTACATTATTTTGTGTTAGTAAAGGTAACTAGGAGTGTGGGCTCCATGTGATAAGCACTGGACTGCAAACCACAAGGTCCGTGGTTCAACTCTACCGCCGCTTTTGGGGAGAAAGATGAGGCTTTCCACTCCCATGGAGATTTAAAGCCTTGGAAACCCTATACAAAGTTGTTATGAGGCATAACCAACTCAATGGCACTTAACAGCAACAATAAAGACAACTTATTTCCACAATTACTAACCTTACTCAGGGTTCCTAAAGTCCTTGTGGAAAGTAATTTATTTCTGCTTAAAAACTTTTTCTCTTTTTAAACTTTTATTGTGAATTGGGTGAAGGTTTACAGAGCAGATCAATTTCCCAGTCAACAATTCATATGCATTTTGCTTCATCTCGTTGATTGCAATTCCCTCAATGTAACATCACTTATCCCATGTCCTCCCTATGTTTCCTCTTCCCATTTCTCCTTTTTACTAATCCTTCCAGACTTTGTCCTTGGGTAAATACTGCCCTTTGGAGCCCAAATGGTTGATTATTCTAAGGTGTGAGTATCTCACTGGTGTTTATTGTTCCCCTTAGAGACCTGTCTGTTGTTCAACGGAAAGTGAGCCATGGAAGTGGGTTTGTGTCCAGACCTCAAGGGTAACTTGGTTGGTCTACCAGTTTCTATCCAAACAGTAAACCTGATCTTTTTCATGACTGTGAATTTTAGCCTTCATTTTTCTCTCACTCTATCCAGGACCTTCTAATATGATCCCTTTCGAAGCAGTTATAGTGAGACACCATCTAGTTCTTCTGTTGTCAAGGTTGTGGAGACTGATGTTCACATGGTCCACTAGTTCATTGGACCAGCTGACAAGCTATCTTTAAAGGATCAGAAAGTGCTTATCTAGGCTATTCTATAGACAACTGTCTTGGAAAAATGAGTTTAAGGAACTCCTTGAGTTATCTGCAGTACAATTGGCCAAACAGGACTTTGTCCATTACATACTTTATCCATCACTGAGTTGGCTATCATTGATTGATGGTAATGTTGAATGTGGGGAAATTTATAGAAGGCATCATCCCAGTCCAGTGATTCATACACACCTATCTTTAGATTAGATTGAGGCTTCAGATTAGATTGAGGCCATTTCTAACATGCATGTTGGACTCGTTTTTTTAAAAAAGCTTTTATTGTGAATTGAGTGATAGGTTTACATGGAAGAAGATCGGTTTTGTACTCATCCTATCATATTGTTGGGCTCATTTTTAAAGGGCAGAGAGAGATGGGCTAGAAAATAGCTTAAAGGCCAATAATGAATCCCAAACCTTCCTCCCTCTATTATGTTGGCAATGAAATTACCTACCCTAATCCAATTCAGTTGAAGACAAACTAGTACTCTGCTTCTTGTTGTTGAGCGCCATCAAGTCTGTTACGACCTGTATAGGGTTTCTGAGCAGCAGTTGGTGACTTTGAACTGCTGTCCTTATGGTTCAAGTGCTGTAGGATAAGCACTTTGGTCCAGTGCTTATCCTACAGCACCATACCAGGACTTCATATTCTGCTAACCTCATGAAAAGAAAAATGCCACATACATATAAAACATCTACCCTTAAGAAATTTCCATTCTTTTCGGAATGACCCTACTTACTTAATTAAGTGCCTACAGTTTCCAAAATTTAGATGAATAAGGTAACTGCCATCAAGTTGACCTTATGTACAGTGGTGGAACAAACATGTCCTGCACCATCCTCATGATTGTTAGTGTGTTCGAGACCATGTTGTAGCTCTTGTGCCTATCCATCTCACACAGAGTGGGTCTTCTCTGTGGACCTTTATTTCACCAAACATGGTGTCCTCTTACAGCTTGTTGATCCCTCCTGATGATGTGTCCAAAGTGAGTCACACAGTATTCTGTTGTGATCCATAGGGTTTCACCTGCTGCTCTCTGAAATACTGGTACCATAGCTTGCTTCCAGCATCACAGCAACACACAAGACACTATAGTATGAAAAACTGAAAGACAGATGTGGCAAGCTTAAATACTGCTTACTTCAAAACTAGTGGAAGCCAGTCTGCCAGAGTGAGGTCAAAAGCCACCTACAAATTCCCCAGCAGGACACTGCACCATACCTTCATGTGGACCTATTGTCCCTTTGTTTTTTTCTTTTACTTTGTCTTTTTTGAGATCAGATTCAACCTGAATAATCCTAAACTTCTAGCTTTTCTTTCTTTCAAGACCCTGCTGTCATTTGTTCTTAAACTAATTGCTGACCTTTTTTTCCCCTAGAAGATACTTTTTCTTAATATACTAGGCTTTGGAACCCATTCCTCACTCTCCATTACACCATTCCCAGGCTGTCCTTGGTACATTTTGTTATTGGTTTTGCTGACAATAGTTTCACTGAGTTGGTTCTAACTCACAGTGACTCTGAATAAGGTTTCTGAGGAGTGGCTGGTGAGCTTGAACTGCTGACCTTTCAGTTAGCAGTACAGTGTTTATCCTACACCAGCACCACATTAAATTCCGTGGTACATTTTAATCTATACAAATGTAGTGGAGATCTAGTTGGGATTTACTGTGTCTCTGTTACTATCAATTCCTCAAGTCAGATAGTTTTAAGATTGAAGGATGATTCACAGAGAATAAAGTTCCCAAGAAAGGAGAGGTCAGGAGAAGAAATGGTGGGCACTCAACATTCCCAAGCCACCTAAGGTGTCCCCTAGAAACAGCTACAACTCCAACATCCACTCATCTTCAAAGAGCTTGTCTTTGACTGATTAAGCCCAGCATCAGCTAACAAATATGCTGTTGTTGTTGTTCAATGCTGTGGAGTCTATTTCGACTCATTGCAATCTTGTAGAGAATTTCTGAGGCTTTAAATCTTTTGCAGAAGCAAAAAGCCTCATCTTTCTCCTGCAAAGCAGCTGGTGGGCTTAAACCATCCACCTTATATTTCGATGTTCATTTAGTGCTTATCCTATAGAGCCACCGTGCTCCCAACAGGAATTAGGGTTCCATTTCCTTTAGCACTTTATTCAAAACAGCTAAAATGATATGGCAATCAACAGAATGGGTATAGATGAGAACCAAAGGAAATGGTTTTATTAGCCTCCCAACCCCCACCCCACCCCCATAAAAGCACATTTGAAAGCTCCACTAGAAAAAAGATTATACAACAGATGTACCAGTATCTTCCCTTGATGAGAATCCAGTGCATCTTGGAATATCATGTCAGCAAGTCTATGACAATGGAAACTGTGTAACTGCAGAACTCTCTAAATAGATAATACCTTGCCTATTATAATACACTATAGGATAATACACTAAAGGATAATACACTATAGATAATACACTAAAGGATCTCTGGTAGCGTAGGGGTTACAAGTCATGCTGCTAATCTCATGGTCAGCAGTTCGAAAGTACCAGCAGTCCTGTGGGAGAAAGATGAGGTTTTCTGCTCCTGTAAAGATTTACAGCCTTGGAAACCCTATACCAGTGTCACTATGAGTCGGAACCGACTCCATGGCACATAACCACCACCAGCTCACCACTATCCGATATTACCACAGTCTTCCCCTTTGCATTGAAAGAAAAAGTTTTATTTTAATAGATTATCCTAAAAGTATAGCGGCAATCTCAAAAACCATAGCTACAGTTACATCTGTGTTAATTTTATTTCCTTCAGAGTTGGTTATTAATGTTTAGATTAATAATACTGCTGGTAAGAATACAATACATTTGTAGTGCAAGTTTAACTTTTCAAAGCACATACTTCAAAAAGTTCTTGGAAAAATGGAATTGGAAGATAATGTAATTTTTCCAATGATTTTTCAATCTCCTTGGTATATAAATCACAGATTTGTGAGTTTGAAAAGAGAATGTCCCTCCCCTTTCTCCTCCCCCATGTGACATTTGAGGAGATTGAGGCTCAGAATCCTAAAGTCACACATTTTTTTCAAGTGGGAGAGGTAGGATTAGATGCCAAATCTTTAGGCCTCAACTTTTCTTTGCTAAGAAAGGGATATTTTTCTTCACTTTCTAGACATACGCTCCAGCCTGAGTTGATATGAAGTCTTCTGCAGGGAAAACAGCCTGTTCTCAGTCACCTTTACAAAGCAGGTGTTGAGGCCTTCCTTCCATAGAACTGTTGGCTGGGTTTGAGGTTAATAGTTGGGCAAAAACCATTTGTTCCACTCAGGGACCTTAGTGTGTTCATAACATCTCCAGATTTGCTTATACAATGTCACTGCCTTGAGTCACTGAAGTCTTTGTCCAATGGCAGTGGTACATAGTGAGGGAATGAAGTCACTTGTGCTCTGCGTACCATGGACAAAAAGGTTTATGAACCCGTGGAGAAGATCAGTGGATTTCACATTGCTCTGTGGAGCTGAGGGATCCATATGGGACCACTTGGGCAAGTGAAAGGATGTGTACACAGGCAGGACCCAAGCTCCATCCTGCTTCAGCCAAACAGCTCATCTTTTATCCCTCCAAAACTCATACACACCTTGCCAAGTATTCTTAGAGAGACACGTCTTTACTCAAGCTTGGAATTAGAGTACCATACTATCTGCCTATCACACATCTGATACTACTGATCCTTTCAGCTGGACTTCAAGGTTCCACATACTCTCTGTCTCTACCTGTTTGGTTTCTCTACTGTCATTGAACATCACTTTATGATTGGCTGGCCAGACTATCTTAAAGGCGCCTGTGGTGGCCTCTGTCTAGTCCAGGTCCTGGACCACTTATTTATTTCATTTCCCAATGTAGTTGTTGTTAAGTGCCAATGCGTTAATGCTAACTCATAGCGACCCTGTATAGGATTTCTGAGGAGCAGCTGGTGAGTTTAAACTACTGACTTTGTAGTTCAAACTGACCTGCTATCTAGTGCTTATTCAACAGTGCCACACCAGGACTCCTAACATAGTTAGGTACCATAGTAGTTCTAACAGTATTCTAGTATAGGGTTTTTCCCCTTTATGGCCTTCAGGAATTAAGACATTGAACTTGCTATCACATATCCTTGAGTTTCCAAGAAGTGGAAGACGAGATAAAAAATTACTATATAATGACTATATTCCTGCTTTGTTGTTAGGTTCTGACTCATAGTGACCCTGTGTAGGGTATCCTAGGAGCAGCTGGTGTGTTTGAACCACTGACCTGGCAATTCAAAATGACCTTGCGGTCCAGGGCATTATCCTGTAGTGGCATACCAGGATTCCTGTATAAAACTTCATAATTATGTTTTACTTAATATGGTAATTCATATTGCCATTAAATTTCTTTTAATACTTTATTGAGATATAATTCACATACCGTAAAACCTACCTCTTAAAAGTCTGTAATTCATTATAAAGGCACAAAGAGACTGCCTTACATGTTTTCAAGAAGGAGTTTAGTTTCAGGGTGTGCGGGGGAAGGTAGAATCCCCAATGAATAGTTCTCATCTTGTCAAGATGGGTCTGGTGAAAAGGAGATGGGGTAAGATTCTTATGATAAGAGTGAGTGATTGTTATCATGATGAATTGTAATTGTCACAACTATAAAGATAGAAGTTTTGTAATATAAAGGGAGGAGTTGTTAACCTTACAGTCCAGGAGCAGAGGACCCTAGGACCATCAAGGGAGAAGAGCACAAGTAAAATGTGGGATCCTATCCAGAGAAGCAGTGACTCTAGATATGAGGACATGGAGAGATAGAGCACTTGAGGACTCCAAACTCATGGAAAGAGAAAGGCTGTGTGTTGGGCAGGAGGCAGGCTTGCAGAATGTGCCC
>NW_006408684.1:6207483-6211015 GCF_000296735.1 Chrysochloris asiatica | reverse complement strand
AAAGCATCAATTCTTCTATGGTCTTCCTTATTCACTGTCCAGCTTTCACATGCATATGAGGTTATTGAAAATACCATGGCTTGGGTAAGGCTCACCTTAGTGTACACCACCCCCAAATAAAAAAACACAAACATAAACAGAGGAAATAGAAACAAATACTGTTGAATAATAATGCATGGAGGAGATTGTAATCATTGCAATGAAATGATGAGTGTAAAACCGATATCCTCCCATTGTAAACTATCACTCAATTCATAATAAAAACTTTTTTTTAAGTACATATATAATTCAGTGGTTTACATATGTTTGCAGAAATATACAGTCACCCCCAATCTAATTTTTAAACGTTTTCATCACCAAAAAAGAAACCCTGTATTCATTAGCAGTGACTTCCATTTACTTCCAAGTCTCTAGACAACCACTAATCTACTTTCTCTTTCTACGTTGTTGTGTTGTGAGTTAGTTCCAATGTACAGTGGTCCTATATACAACAGAACACAATTTTGCCTGATTCTGCACCATTCTCAATATCATTGCTGTTTAAACCCATTGTGGCTATTGTGTCAGTCCAGCTTGTTGAGGGGCTTGCTCTTTTTCACTCACCTTCTACTTTACCAAGAATGATGTCCTTCTCCATGGACTGGTCTCTGTTGATCACATGTCCCAATATGTGAGGCAGTCTGGTCATCCTTTCTTCTAAGGTGCATTCTGGCTGTACTTCTTCCAAAGCAAATGTCTTCATTCTTCTGGCAGGCCATGGTGTATTCAGTATTCTTCAACAACAGTCAAATGCATCAGGTCTTCTATTTTTTTTTCTTTATTCATTGTCCAGCTTTCACATATTTATGAGGTTATTGAAAATACCAGAACTGGGTCAAGCATACCTTAGTCTTTAAAGTGCCATCTCTATTTTGACAATGTAAAGAGGTCTTTTGCAGCAGATATGCACAATGCAATATATTCTTTGATTTCTTAACTACTGCTTCCCATGGGTTTTGATTGTGTATCCAAATAAAATGGACAACTTCAATATTTTCTGTTTCTAATAGGTTTGCCTGTTCTGAATATTTCATATTAATGGAATCATATGGTATGTGACCATTTGTGTGAATGGCTTCTTTGCATTGACATTAAGTTTTCAAGGTCCTTCCATGTTGTATCATGTAGTAATATTTTATTCATTTTATTAACAAATAATATTTCATTGTATAGATACATCCTTTTTTATCTGTTCATCAGTTGATGTATGGTTGGGTTGTTGTCACTTCTTGGGATTCAGTAGATCTGGGAGCTGGTGTCAAGTTTGTATTTCCAAAAGTTCTCAGGTGAGGATTGATGTTATAGCCCATACATAAATTTACCAAAATATCCACACATTTTTGGTGGACATGATCATTAGATTTTATAATGGTTTAAATTAGTTATTTTTGTATTTTTTCTATTATGTTAGGTATTTTATTCTTCTGTGAGGGAACACTTGAACTTCTAAAAATTAATCACATCTGAAAATATCAGAGCCTTCTCCTGCTGTCAAACACTCAATTTAAAATAAGCAATTTTAAGATATTTGATTTTGCTCCAACTAATGCCTCTCCTGGAATTTTTCTTGGCCAGATTCTCTTTTTGTTTATTAAAATTTCTTCTGCAGTTGGCATCCCAGAACAATATATTCTGCAATACTTTAAAAGAGCTTTGTTCCTAACTGGATTTAGATCCTTCTTCCCCCTTTAATTACAGTTCAAACGTACGAGCATTATTAAACTCCTCCAGTTTAAGATTTTTCTTTCATTCTACATTTGGGTTTTGTCAATCAGATGGGTATCTATTATACATCTACTCAGTGCAAAAATAAAAATGAAAAAGAACCCCCTTGCTAGTTGTTGTACATCAGTGTAAAGTTCTAATTTAGTCTGCCAATTCAAACATCCCCTTGGAACTGTACTCCAACTATGCTTAAAGAGGCAGAACTCTCTCTATCTATATTCACATTTGAAGGGCTGCCCTGAACCTCACCACATTAAATGTCCTTATAAGACGGATCAGTTAAGGTGGGGGGAACCAGCAACGCAGACTCAGAAGCTGGGTGGGACCATTCAGGCATCCTAAGTGGGAAAGAAGAAGCAAACAAAGATTGGCAACTTGTGGGAATTTTGGTAAATTTATTTATGGACAACAACACCACTCCTCACCTGAGAACTTTTGGAACTATGGACCAACGACCACCTCACTTATCTGCTGAATCAAAGACTCCATTGTGTGTTTATAAAAATATTCAAAGGTGATTCTAAATGTCATCTGGGTTGAGAACCCCTTGTTTTGAGAATGGATGTCGGCTGTGGGTTATGACTGTGAAGGTTTAGACTTTATGAGAGCCTGGGCATGCACCATAAGGTCCAGGTTAAAGTCACAAAAGAGAAAACATGTTACCAGTGTACAATATGCCACCTGTGCTAAAGGGAGTTTGGTATGGGGACAGGGCTTATGCCACTGGACACACATGACTATATGTGTGAAGTGCCAAAGATCAGTTGAAACTTTCAGTTCTGTAGGTGGTTAGAGGAAAAACGAGACAATCTGAAGACTTAGCAGTCACAGAGGTTTGATATGAGAGACGGATTCTGGACTTGCACTTGAAAGATTTGTCCTCTCTAGTATAGAACACTATACTTCTTCTGTATCTTCTTTCTTCTTGTCCAACTTTTGCATTTATTCACCCAAGTAACCAAACAGTTGCAGTTAAATTGATGTGAGCTGGGATGACCTCCTGTGTGTCCGAGTAGAACTGTGCTCTGTAGGGTTTCAATGGCTGAGTTTGTTTTTTCCAAAAGTAGATCACCAGCCCTTTCTCCTCACATGCCTCTGGAGATTCACACTGCCAGTCTTTCAATTAGAAGTCAGGTGCTTCAATTGTTTGCACCACCCAGAGTCTCCATTCATCAGCAAGGGAATGTATGGTGAGCACTAACCGTTTTCCAGGCTCTGCACTAGATTACAGTGATACCTGATTCCAAGGCTCCTACAGTCTAATGAGCAACTACAAAAGGTATTTATGCAAACTTTGTTTACTTTGCTAGAAATCATAAGATGCAATGTGCACATGGAGAGTCACCTGTCAGCTACTCTAGGAAAGACTTCACAGCAAATTTGAACAATAGTTAGTTTCCTAGATCACCCAGAGCCTCATCTTTCTCATTTTTCCTCTTCTCTTTATCCTTTTATTGTTATCATTATTGCATGATTCCTGTTCATGCTTCCTTCCTGTCCCTGCTGCATTGCTAGTTCTTTCTGTATGTAAACTTTTACCCAGAATCCTATATTCTCTCCTTTCCTCTTTAGTGTTTCTCACTATACTTTTTATTTATTTGTTTATTTAAGGTTTTTTTGTGGATTGAGTAAAAGTTTACAGGGCATATCATCAGTTTTACACTCAACAAATCATATACCTTGTTTCATTACAATGATTATAATCCCCTCCATGTACCATCAGTTAATAGTATTTCTATCTACTTTAGCTTTTTAAAAACAAACAAAC
>NW_006408684.1:6195635-6204763 GCF_000296735.1 Chrysochloris asiatica | reverse complement strand
CCAAAGCCTGCCCATCTTCCAGTATGGAGTGTAGGTCTAATTCCAACTCATTTACTTCAGTCACTTTATCTTGTTTCTGGACATGTGCAGATATGGCCATCTGCTTCTGCTTTTTGGGCATATTCAGGGGTTGTCTGTGGCCTTAATACTTAGGTGGGTGTGTATTTTTGTATTTTTTTTATACTTTCTGATTGCCTCCAGGTAGATGTGATAAGGAAATGTGCTTCCCTTTTCACTCTACTTCTTGAGAAATTTCAAGATGCCACTGTGGGTCATTTTGACATAACTTAGGATTTAATTTTTGGCCTATTTCTTTTTTTTTTGTCTGCCTGTCATTCCACAATCCCCATTCAGGCCTTTCTTCTAGTTATAAACAGTTCAGGTCCGGCTGTGGCTGTTGGGTTTTAAGTGGAAACTGTCTCTTTAAAATTCAAGGAGATCTGCGCGCATGCGTAGTAGAACCCTCCAAGGTGGGGCTGGGGTGTCCACTAGCTCAGGCACCCCTATAGTCACCAAAATGGAGGTGCACAGACAGCAAAGGACCAATGAACAGATACCAAAAGAAAAAAATGTCCACACCTTTATCTTCGCGGTTCTGTCAGGCGTCCATGGCTGCTCTGATCCTTTCCCCGCTTGGTCTCACCCAAGATGGTGGCTCCTGGAGAAACTGAGCATCTTGAATTAGAAAGCAATGGACTTCTGCTACAAATTCCCCTAGGTGTAAGTAAGCCTTCCAACCTTCTAATTATTTCTTTATTTTTGGTTCAGAGTTCTGGGACCATCCCCTGAGCCTGCTTGGTCCTGTAGTCTGTGTTGTTTCTGACAGAGCTCTTTACTGCACTTCCACCTGATCCACCATCTTGTTTGTTCTCTCCTCTCACTATACTTTTGAGTGTTACTAATAAGGGACTAAGGAGCTCTGGTAGTGCAGTAGTTATGAATCAGGCTGCTAGCTTCAATGTTGGCAGTTCAAATCTACCAGCAGTTCTGTGGAAGAAAGATGAGGCTTTTCTGATCCTGTAATGATTTATAGTCTCGGAAACCCTGTGCAGGGTCGCTGTGAGTCAGAACAGACTCAATGGTACTTAATAACAACAATAAAGGACTGGAGTCGGAACTGACTCGATGGCACTTAACAACAACAATAAGGACCTAATAAGTAGGACTGGTGGTGGTGTAGGATAAGCACTGGACCACAAGGTCAGTTTGAACTGAAAAGTCGGAAATTCAAACTCACCAGTCACTCCTCAGAAACAATATGCAGGGTTGCTATGAGTTGGAACCGACTCAACAGCACTTAACAACAACAACAAATAAGGAATTACATCAATGGGAAAAAACATAACCATAGAATAATCTGTATGTCATTATAACTGGAGTAAAAGAATACTAAAAGATATCCACAAGCACATGTATACTCTGATCACTGAGAAGACAGAACAACGGATTCCTATATCCTCAAAAAGGGAAATGGCTTTTGTTTCTTCTCACCATCACTTCTTTCCTTAGTAGTAGATTCTCTCTCCCATTTATCTCCCTGACCAGGAACACGCCCCCAGGCAATTTCTCCATTGATTTGGACAGTTCTGTAAAAGGGAAGAAGAGTGAAATCCTGAGGGAGATTCTACCCCTCTGTGGCAAACATACATGCAAATGGAAATTGTGGAGAATTCTTTTCCATTCTTGTTGTTGTCGTGATGTGTCATGGAGTCAGTTCCGACTCATAGCTACCCTGTACAGCGCTTCCAAGACTGTAAATCTTTATCGGAGCAGAAAACCTTATCTTTCTCCCGTGGAACAGCTGGTCATTTCAAGCTGCTGACCTTAAGGTTTGCAGCCCATTTCGTAACCACTATACACCAGACCTCCTTGTATCCCAAAATTTGCAGAAATGAGTATTTCTTTATTGACTTGTTGAAAATAAGTGGTTCAGCTGGTTGTCTTTGCAGTCAGTCTCGCCATGAATCAGTAACTCTCGGTTATGTATCCATTAAAAAGCCAACCCTGGTCAGGGTGTTTGTGGGCACAAGAGAAAGAAGAAGACAATTTCCTTCCCTTTCATGAATTTACAAGTAGATTGCAAGTGTATCTGTACATGTGTGAATTTTGTTGAGTGAAAGCCCTTTCCATGCCCTGCTGTGTCTTTCCACAGTATGGAAATGCTTTACAATAAAACTACCAGTAAAGTCACTGTCTTGTTGCAATTTATCTTGGTCTCAGACCTGCCTCTATGTCAGAGAATTTACTCGTCGGACAATACAATCATTCAAAGGGACTAGGAGTGGTATAGAAGGCATTGAATGGTGGGTGGACAGTTAAGTAAAAATTAAATGCTGTTTAGAGAAAAAAATCTAAACAGAATTCAGAGTTTAGCTGCATGGGAGAACTAAGACTGGTCGAGGGACATTTCTGAAGAAGCTACTCAATTAGTGACAGACTTCTACATAAATCGAGGGTTAGAGCTGCCTGATGAATTTTGAGCAAAGCCATGTTCTGAATGTTTTAAGTATACTTTTCCACTTCTGAAAGTGAGTTTTATTTGCTGAGCTAATGCATTTTACCCAAGGCAAATGATCCCTTGGTTATGTTTTTCATATTTTAAGGCAGATATTGAAATTTGAGGAGCTAAGCTCTTTGCATAAACATTTTACATCTTTAAAATGTAACTGTCCTTCTCAGCAGCTCCTAGTCTTGGTGCTTCCTTCCCAAGGCAGCCTCCTCATGTGGTTCAGATCTGCTACATCCAAGTAAACACAGACCAGTTTTGAGACTGTGGTCTATAACACACACCATTTTGACTGTTGTCTACACACAACCAGGTGAGCCAGTTATTTTCAACAAGTCAATAAATACTTATTTTTGCAAATTTGGGCATGTTGGTATGTTGGGCAGCTGTTTTCTTATGGCATTTCTTAGTTTTCTGTTGTTGTTGTGTGCCATAGATTCAGTTCCAACTTGTAGCATCCCTGTATATGGTTTCCGAGAGCAGCTGGTGGGTTTAAACTGGTAACCTTGCAGTTAGCAGTCCAGTGCTGATTCTACAGTACCACACCAGGAATCTAATGCTGCCGTAATAATAGAAATACCACAATTCTGTGGTTTTAAAGAACAGGCATTTCTTTTCTCAGAGCTCTTGAGGCTAAAAGTCCAAACAAGGGTCTTAAGTGTGTTGATTCCTTTTGTAAGCCTTTCTCTTAGCTTCTCCAGATTATTAGCCATCGTTGGCATTCCTTTACTTGTAGATGATCTTCACATAGTGCCTGTCTTCTTTTGTGTAGATCTCTTTAATCATTCTGGTTTTATGTAACTGAGAAGTGATTAGGTTTAGGGTCCACCCTACACTAACTTCAGGACGTCAACTACCTAATTGATTATATTACAATGATTTTGAAAAGTAATCTGCTCTACCAAAGGCCAATTCTATGACAGCAACTAAACTGTTGTTTGACCAATTAACTGGAAACCATGGCCCAGCAAGGTTGACACATAAAATTAACCATCACAGAGTACTTGAGCCCCATTATTTAGTCTCCACACCATTAGCTATGTCATGTCTTGGAAAGAAGAATCGAGATTTTTTTTTTTCCCAGTTAATTTAGCGACTGTAATTTTCTTAAACAGCACTCATCCTAAGCTGGCCAACACATATAAACTAAATGAAATGCCTTCAGGGTACTCACCAGTGTCCTTGCTTTTCAGATGAGTAGACTGAAAAGCAATTGGGATTAAATGTGTCGCTCAAAATAACGGTACCTAGAACTAGCAACGTGTAGATCTATGCCTGCTGCAAACATCTGACTTCAAGGGTTGTCTACTGTCCATCAATCCTGTTTGTTTCTCAGGACTGCAAGCAGAATATCTACCTGGAGTGGACACCTGGTTATCCTTTATCCATGACAAGCTGGTCTGCCTTGCACCTGTCAGGCAACTTTCTTCCTGACACTGTTTTCTGGGCCCCCATCCAATCTCATTGAGCCTTTATCAGTGAGCAAATCTGTTTCTTTCTATTAGATTCAATAGTTGCAGTGGCTGACACTAGAGACAGGCAGGTGGCTGAAGATAACACCAGGGAAATTAGCCGCCGGGAAAGAAACAGAACAATTGCAAATAAAACTTTCACTCTTTCCAGAAGCTATGGAGTCAGTAGAAAAGCAGAGTCCCAAGACTCTGAGTCCTTGGCAGCCCCGACAGAGCAGAGAGAGGAGCAGCCCAGAAGGCCTTATTATTCCAGCTCTAGGAGAATGCACAGGAATCAATACAGCAAAGGAGCTGTTTATTCAGGCCAGCCAGACCAATTAAGGTATGCAGAGACAGACAGACAGACACATGCACACTTGTATCTCTCTGGTACACTGTGCTGGTCTGCAACTCATGGAAAGTGAGTGTGGAAGAAAGTACAAAAGCAAAACAAAAAAACCAACCCCGCCATATGAGGTTCTGGGCCACAGTTACGAGCACAGAAAGGAACCAGAGAATCCTCTCACCCCATTTTATCTGAGGGGGCAGTAAGCATTGTGATCTGTTTATCCTAACACAACACCATATAGGACTTAATCTTAGAAATGAACAGAGAAATCATCAAGTTTGTCATGCACAACTTTATTTACCTTACTATGAAGTAGTCATGGAAAGACATGCAGGCAAGACCTCATGGCATTCTCTATAGAGTCAGAGAATCAGGATTAATAGTGACAGTGACAGTGGTTAGAGTCCAAATCTTAAAACTTCAGGTGTTTACCTTTTCTTTGGTTTTGTTGTTTTGGATAGGATTTTTTTTTTTTTTTTGAATTGAGTGAAAGTATATAGAGAAAGTCATCAGTTTTTCATTCAACAAATCAAGTTCTTGTTTTCATCTTGACATTTGCAACCCCTCCATATAACAACAGTTTTCCCACTTCTTCTGTGTGGTCTCAAGAAGACTTGGCCGTGATTTGAACTTAGTGGAGGTCCAGGAATCTCAATCTCGAGTCTCAGTTTTCAGAGAGAGTCAGATTCTAGACGGAGCATCCATCTCTTCCTTCTTTCTGTGAGTGACCAGAAATTCAGGCTTTATATGTGAGTTCCTCACCTTGGCTTCAGAGTCTTGGTGTGGCACTGTGGGTTAATGCACCAGACTGCAAAGCTGTTTAAACTGTTTGGTCAATGGTTCAAGCTCACTAGCTGCTCCTTATAAATCCTATACAGGGTTGCTATGGGTTGGAACCAACTCGACGGCTTCACAACAACAACACCTTGAATTCATGCAGTAAAGGCCACTATATCAAAGACAATATGTTTAGCCTTCTTTCCAGGATTGGAAAGTAACCAAATATTGCATCTTCGAGATTAGAGACTGAGAGGTTGACTTTTGTCTCAAGCTTAGTTGACAAAGGCTAACTAGGCTATGTTTTCTTTATCTTAGCATGCCAAGGCAAGTTTAACTTCAAGGTTGGTTAGCACATTCTTCATGTACATAGCATCTATTTTTATCTCAATGCACAAAGGTTCTGTTTCTAAGTCACATTTGACTACTAGCTGAAAGGTTGATGGTTTGAAGATACCCAGAAGCACCTGAGAAGATAAGCCCGGTGATCTGCTTTGAAAATCCTGTGAAGCCAGTCTATTCTGCAAACATTGGGTTATCATAATTCTGAATCCACTTAATGGCAAATAAAAAAAGCAACCAGAAGTGACATTTACCAGTAAATTATATATCTGTGGTTTTTAAGATCATTTCAGAAACAACAAAACAATACATACAACAAAGCTGTAGATGATTTTAGAGCATCATAGAATCGTATGTGATTTGAGAACATTACAGAAAGCGTACATAACACACAGGGAGAGGCAGTGATGGAAACAAAGACTGAATGCAAGATCAGTTTAACAGTGAGTTAGTTTCAGGCACTAACACTGAGGCACAGATTTTCCAACAGATATTTTACATGGGTCTTTATATGGGTCTTTAAGGACCCTTGTCCATCTTCACATCAGACTTTCAGTGCTAACTTCAGTTGACATCACGACTGGTCAGGTGGTTGGGATTTATAGAGACTTGTCATAGAGATGGAAAATGATGTTCATAGATGACAATGAAGTGAGTAATAGTTAACATTCACTGATCCTGCACCATGGACTACATACTATAAAACACTACAAGCATTTTCTGAAAATCTCACCATGTTATTACTCTTTCATTGATAACATTTGAGATTAGAAAAGTGAATTGATTAGCTATATTCTATAGCATATGATGACACTCAACTAATCTTCATAGAAGAAGAGAAATACTACAGAAAGGCCTAGAGTTCAACTGACTTTTGGGTTGGCAGGAGCAGGGACTCCAGCTTTCAGGGTTCTTTAGACTTCTCCTGTCTGCTGTGCTCCACTGGCTTCATGCTGGCTTTTTGTAGCCACACCTGACCAGGGATCTCAGGGAGTGAGGGGAGGAGACCACCACTACCTTGGGCTTTTAGCAAAGACAAGTGGAGGCTTCTTACCTGCAGTGGGAAGAATCTTCAGGGGAAGAATTCAACTACCTGGCTCAGATCAAACATCCTTCCCTTGAACCAGTCCCCATGCTAGGTGGACAAGGTACTCAAATTGGTCCTGAGTCAGAGGACCAACTGTAGCAGGGCTGGTGGTAGGAAGAAAGACCCCATTATCAGGAAGGGGAGGGCACGGGACACATAGTGACACAGAAGACACCGATGTGAAGTGGAAAGTCATTCTAACTGGTCTCAACTTTTATGAGAGATCAGACTGGAAATTGCTAAACCTGATTCAGGCCATCTGAGTTTAAGTGCCAGCACCAATTCTCCCTAATTGTGGTACTTTGTTGTTGTTGTGAAGTGCCGTCGAATTGATTCCGACCCATAGCGACCCTGTATAGGGTTTCCAAGGAGCAGCTGGTGAGCTTAAACCGCCAACCTTGCAGTTCAAACAACTTTGCAGTCTGGCGCATTAGCCCACAGCGCCACACCAGGACTCCAGTTGTGGTACTTTAGGAAGAGAAAATAATCTCTTCCTAATTGTGGTACTTTAGGAAGAGACTGTTTTTTTTCTCTTTGTGTCTCAATTTTTTTTTACTTTAAAATGGAACTAGTTGCATCTAACCACAGGATTCTTGGAGCACATAAAATAAAGTAACATGTTAGAACATTAATGTTAGTTAATCATATTATTAAGGAGCTCTGGTAGCGTAGTGGTTACAAGTCAGGCTGCTAACCTCAAGGCCAGCAGTTTGACACTACCAGCCATTCTACAGGAGAAAGATGAGGCTTTCTGCTGCCAAAAAGATTTACAGCCTCGGAAACTCTATGAGGGTCACTATGAGTCAGACCGACTCTACGATACATCACCACCACTACCAGCTATCATATTATTGCTGTTACTATTGCTCCTGGTGTGGTGCTGTAGGATTAGCACTGGACTTTGAACCACAAGGTCAGCAGTTCAAACCTACCAGCTGCTCCTCAGAAACCCTATATGAGTTGGCACTGACTCAATGGTACTTAACAACAACATTACTATTGCTACTACTATCACTGTTGCTGTTATGTGCCATGGAGTCGGTTCCGACTCACAGCGATAGGGTTTCCAAGGCTGTAAATCTTTACGGGAGCAGAAAGCCTCATCTTTCTCCGGCAGAACAGCTGGTAGTTTTGAACTGCTGACCCTGAGATTAGCAGCCTGATTCGTAGCCATTATGCTATCAGAGCTCCTTACTATTATTATATTTACTACTATTACTATATTTACTACTATTACTATATGAAGCTAAAATCTCCAACAGCTAGGAAGTAAAATTTAGAGTAGGAATCTATTCAAAGTTAAGTGGAGAGTATTATACCTTGATCTCTTCCTCTTTGGAATGCCTAGGCCCTTAATTCTTGATCTCTTCCTTCATTTTGTAAATTGAATAGATTTGCTCAACTACTACCTTAATGTAGCTCTGATCAGAATCAAATACTCACAGTTTATTAAGGGTGTTTACAGGTTACAATAGAGGATCTTTCAATCAGGACAGCCTCTTCTCTACTGTGCCCACAGGTAGACCTCTCTCTGTGGCCCTTGGCTCCTTGGCCTGGCCTCTGCCCTACTCAGGCAGTGTTACAAAGCTCATTTAGAACTGCTAATAAAGGCCCCAAAGACCTGCATAAGGCATTAAGCTCATTAGCTCTGCAGCAAACCTAACTCCCCAGTTAAAAGCCTGAAGATACCTCACTCCACAAAAGCCTAAAGCCATTCTGCTCTGGCTTTTAATTCTGCGGCTCCTCTGCCACTCCTCTTCTACTCCTCAAGTGCCACAGTTTTCTGTCCCTGAGTCATGGAAGTTCATTGTACAGGGATCTTAGGGTCCAAAGGTTGTGCTACACTCTGCTTGTCTTCTCTGATGGTAATGAGATTCCCCTTCCTGCTTCTGATATGTCTCACTTTATATACGTTAGAGTTCTAAGTTTGTGCAATCATAATTAACCCAGTTAACAGCTAAATAATATAATCCATCAGCGTCTTCCCCCACCTCCTCTTACCTAGACCTACCAGGAAAAAAGCTGTTGGTAGGAATTACAAAGACATGGCTAGAAGAGACATTAAATAATTCACCAAAATCATTCTTGACTGAGCTCACCAGCACCCTTCCCAGCTTCATCTAGGCCATCCACATACACCATTGTCCTAGGAGATCTTTCTAGAATATCTCTCCCAAATTTCCCTCCGAAGTCTTGTCTATTGTCCTTTCACCCCCTCGGCTGCTAATTTTTCTTTATGCATAGTTTGTATTATCCCTTGCTTCTTAAAACAGCCACTTGTATTAGGTTTATTTTGCTGTTTTAAAGACTGTTGGCACTCCTTTGCCCAATCCTGGGCCAGAGCTCACCTTCTTACTCTTACTTGTTACAAGTCATTATCCTAGATATCTGTTCAGGCTTTTGTCAAGATCTGGTTGCTCTCACCTATCTTTCGCCTATTTAAAACCTCACCATTTCCACAATGAGATTGAATTCATGGTTGAGGGTGTTGATTCACTAAATATTCAAAGGGATAATTGACAGATATAGAACATACTGGAGTTCTCTCTTTTAGACTAGGATTTATAAATCAGTTCATCCTCTGTCATGAGGATAGTGCTTTTTTTTTTTTTTTTT
>NW_006408684.1:6168818-6195535 GCF_000296735.1 Chrysochloris asiatica | reverse complement strand
AGTCACTTCCTAACTTAGAGAACTGGTTTGAGCAAAATATGGAGTCATGTCTTAATACTCTATCAATCCTTGGTTGATGAATAAAAGGCAATATATCTGTAATCTCGGTGTGATGATCTTGGAATGTTACATCACCTCCATTTCCTCTCATTGCCTAGAATGTGCTTAGAAAAACACGTTGATTTGTATATTTTATATATTGACTTATAGTGAGAGGCATATTCTCTGAGTTTGCAAGGTAACTTCTCATTGAGCTTTGGTTGTTATGGACTTGAGTTCTATAACCTTGGGCAAGTTACCTGGCCTCTTTGGGCTTCAGTTTCTCTGTTGAATGAAGGGTTGGGCTGGCTGACCCCATAGCTCTAAACATCCTGTATTTTCCAAAACAAATCTCTTGCCAAATGTGTGTTTCCATAAAGCCATAAGCCATTTTTCTGATTTTTAACTGTGGAAATTCTGGGTTCTCCAAGGTCCAGTACAGACTTGGCACACAGATCAGTGACTCAGTGGCTATATAATCATGTGATTTCATTCCCTAGGCTAAGGTAGTAGATGTTGTTGTTAAGTGCCGTAAAGTCAGTTCCAACTCATATTAACCTTGTATAGGGTTTCCGAGGAGTGGCTGGTGAGCTTGAACTTCTGACCTTGCAGTTCAATGACCTTGTCATTCAAAGTCCAGTGCTGATCCTATAGTGCCACACCAGGAGCCCAGAAAAATCCCAGAAGGCATTTGATTTTTCTCTCAACTTTTCTCAAGGTCGCTTCCTTAATAAGCTAAGGGTAGGGGATGAATTGAGTTTCATTTTCAAGAACTCATATAAGTCAGATCTCTGTTTGAAGCCAATTGTCATCTCTCAACTGCAATCCCAGGTCTAAGAGGGCTGTAGACTGGCACACAAAGCTTTGAGGCAGCTCAGGTCCAGCAGAGAGGGCAACTCGAGCATCCCCCAGCCTCTCTAATGCCTCCAGAGAGTTTCCACCCTAACACTCAAAACTGTGATGACAACTTTACAACCACTAACATTCCCTATTCCCCCATCCTAGCTCATACATAATTATATGTGCGTGTGTATATTTCTATCTGTGTGTGTGTATATAGAGAGAGGGAGTCAGTCCTGATACGATGCTGTAAAATAAGCATTGAACTGCTAACCACAAAATCAGCAGATGAAATCCACCAGCCATTCCTTGGAATCCTAATACAGGGTCTCTGTGAGCCAGAACCAACTGGACAGCACTTTACAACAATAGCAATATATGTGTGTGTGTATTTGCATATGTTGTTGTTAGTGCCGAGTTGATTCCGACTCATCGTGACCCTGAATAGGGTTTCCAAGGAGTGACTGGTGAGTTTGAATTGCCGATCTTGTAATTCAAATGACCTTGTGGTTGAGTGCGTATCATACAGCACCACACTAGGACGCCATTTGTTTGCATGTGTATACATATGTGAACATACATTTGAGATTAAATATTGTTCCTGACAACTCTAGATTCATGGTCTCCAAGATAGAGTAATATTTTTCTTAAGCATGTTTATATTTGTAAATATTTTCTACCTTTCCTCACCCATGAATGGCAGAAGAAGAATGTGGCAGTCTCCTTCTATAGACTACAGCTTTGGAAACCCTGTGGGGCAGTTCTGCTCTGTCCTAAGGTGTAACTAAGAACTAGGATCAGCTAGGCAGCATTGAATTTAATGTAATGAATGAGACATAGCGTAGATTATTATTCTCATTTTATAAATGGACACTTTGAGATCCAGAGAGGTTACAAAGCTCAATGTCCAAGACTAAAATCCAAGCCTCCTTTGGTTTCTATCTCTAGGTAACTTGGTCACATCCCAATATTTGGGTAGCTACCTTATCCATTTATTCATTCAGTAACGGCACAGCTATTGACTGAACTCCAGGTAAGCATCAGGGGCTGTGCAGTATGTGGAGATACTGCCAGACTCATCTCTCTTAGAGTTTACATTTTGATAAGAAGCAAAGAGTAAATAAACAAGTATAAAGAAAAGGAAATATTAGGAGTGATAAGAGCCATGATGAAAATAACTAAATCCATGGTGATACTACTCTCTGTATCTTAGCCCAGGGAATGGAATCCCATGGCCATGTAGCTACTATTTCTAAGTGACTGAGTGAGGGAAAGATTCACTAAGCCAGTATTACTTGAGCAGGGACAAACAGCCTGCCATGTGAAGAAATGAATGAAGAGCATTCCAGATGGATAGAATTGTTACATTCTAACATCCACCTCACATGATCTCATCAAAATCTTTAGCCATATAATTCACTCTTGAGTTCCTTGCCTCTGATAAACTTCATATCTAAGCATCAAAAAATCATAGAAGCAAAGGTGATTATTGATCTCAAAGGTTTTAGACCACTGTATTTGGAGACCCTAAGAGAGATATTATTTACAAATGTGTCTTCATCAATAAATCTATGTATTTTGTCAAAAATTTATAACATGAAAAGAACTGTAGCAAGAATCAGACTATGTTGGTATTTTAAAGCAGTCTTAAGAGTAAATAGAGCCCTGATGTGGCATTATGGGTTAATCTGCTGGACTGCGAGGTAGGTTTGAACTGCAAGGTCAGTGGTTCAAGCTCACCAGCTGCTCTTTGGAAACCCTATACAAGGTCTCTTTGAGTCAGAACTGACTTAACGGCACTTACACACCAACAAGAGTAAATGGACTTTCTGGCAGGTTATGTTAGAATGAATGTCTCATTTTAACTACTAATTGAAGCCCTGGTTCATTGATCCCTGTAACAATATCATTACCAGTATTTGTATAATAAAAATTGTTTTTGACTATGCCAGCATGAATGAAAAGAGAGTCTTCATAATTTAAGGAATAGAGGTTAAGAAGAATAAGTAAGAAAATTCTAAATGAAGTATATGGACTAGTGTTTTGTCCTTAATGTTTTTTAAGAAGTTAAATAAAGAAAATATTTCAGTGTAAGGCCCAGCTTTCCCACCATGACACTTAGGCTAGATGGGCAGCAAGCTCAGGAAGTAAAGTTGACCATTTTCCTGTTCTTCTTCATCTCACTCCTTCTTTCCCGCCACTGTCAACTTCTCTTTCTCCAGCTCTCTCTCTGGCCTTCCTTTAAACGTGCTCACCCATCTTTCTATCATCACCTCAGCCTTGCTTGGCTTTTCTTCATTATTCCTTGCTTTCCATTTCCTACCTTCTTTATCCAAGGCCCCACTATGAGACTTTGAGTGAATTAACTTCTTTTAATTTCACTTGTCAGTCTCTAAATTGAGTACACAAAATAATAAGCAGAAAATGTTGTCCTTAGGATTATTTTGAGACTAAGTGAGATAACATGTAGAAACGACCTAGCATGTGTCTGATTTATAGATGATGCATGACCCACAGACAACAGACCCAGGATTAACACTGGCATGATGCCTGACCTGTGGACAGTGCCTAACCCATGAATAATGCCAGACTCATACATGATGCCTGACTGGCAGACAACAGCTGACCCTTTGTTGACACATGAACTTCAGAAAACATTTGACTCTTGGAAGTTGTGTGGTCTAGGGTTGATGCCTGACCCACAGACAATTCCTGACCCATACAAGATGCCAAATTCATACATGATGCTGACCAATGGGTGACACCTGACCTGTGGGAAATGTTTGACCTATGGAGGATGCCTGGCCTGTGACTGATGCCTGACCATTGTGCAACATCTGATGCATACTTGGCACCTGACCAGTGGAAGATATCTGATCCATGAATGATGTCTAACCCAGAGAGGACACCTGATTCATACAGTACACCTGACCCATGCACAGTGCATGACCCACAGATGACTTTTGACCCACAGACAATGCCTGGTACATTTTTATAATGGTAGATCTATATTGAAAACAAGGAGCTCTGGTAGTGTAGTGGTTATGAATCGGGCTGCTAATCTCATGGTCAGCAGTTCAAAACTACCAGCTGTTCCATGGGAGAAAGATGAGGCTTTCTACTCCCGTAAAGATTTACAGCCTCAGAAACCCTGTACAGGGTCGCTATGAGTCAGAACCGACTCCACGGCACATTACAACAACAACAACATATTGAAAACAGGAGTAACTGGGTGGTACAAAGTGGTTGAGCGCTCAACTAATAGAAAGGTTAGCAGTTTGAACTCATTCAGAGAGACCGCTAATAAAGCCTAGATGATCTGTTTCCAAATGGGCACATCCATGAAAACCCTACGGGGCATTTCTACTGTGTACACACAGGTAACCATGAGTAGGCTTTAACTCAACAGCAACTAACAGCAATAGTGAAAATAGATCTTAGGGATTTATACATGTTTTCAAATAGGCTCCTCACTATTTGGGAAGTACAGTGGGTCCATAGGATAAGCACTGGGCTTGAAACTTCAAGGTCAGCAATTTGAGCTCGCTAGCTGCTCCATGAGAGAAAGATGAGGCTTTCTGATCCTGGAAAGATTTTAAAAGCCTCTCATACCCCATACAGTGTTGCTATGAGTCAGAACTGACTCTACGGTACCTAACAACAAAGAGCAACATCACTATATATCAAACTAGAAGATGAAGGTATCTTCACATCGAAGAATGAGCCTGCCCATGGTCATAATGCCTGAAAGTGTTTTGTTAGTTTAAAATGTTTTTTCACCAGTTGTTAATTGCTATAAACCTCACCCTTTACAGAAAACCCAGCATCCCCAAGATGAAACACCGTATTTTTGTACACTGTATAGAGAATTGCAAGTGTTGATTTTCTTCTATCGAGTTCTGTCTTTTCTTCTTTGCTCTATCCTCTTTGCTACCTCACTGTAACTCTCCCCTCTTAATCCCTTATATTTATTTTTAGTCTCTCTCCTCTTCTTTCTTCTTATCTCTTCTGTGGTCCCTTTTTCATTCCAGGCTCTATGCTTAATTCAGCAGGGCTTACGCTGATGTTGCTTTGGACAATCTTACATGCTCAGAGCTTGATTTTTAAATAAAAACTTAATTGAATCATGAAAAGCCAGGGGGAAATGCGGCAGTTGAATTGGAAGAGGAAGCAGAATTAACTTCTGAGGCTAAAATCTGGTAGTGTAGTTGTTATGAATTGGGCTGCTAACCTCAAGGTCAGCAGTTCGAAACTGCCAGTCCGTTCTGTGGGAGAAAGATGAGACTTTCTGCTCCCATAAAGTTTTACAGCCTTGGAAACCCTTTGCAGGATTGCTATAAGTCAAAACCAACTCCATAGCAGACCACCGCTACAGTTCTTAGCTTCCATTTGTCAAAAGCAATTATGGAAATAAAGAATTTAAGAAACGTTTCAGAGGATTCTCTCTAGGACCCATGCTCTGAAATTATAATCAACCATTATATTTGAAAGGACCTCTGGTAGTGTAGTGGTTATGAGTTGGGCTAGTATCCTCAAGGGCACCAGTTCGAAACTACCAGCTGTTACAGCCTCAGAAACTGTATTCAGGGTCACTATGAGTAGGAACCAACCCCATGGCACACCCCTGACCTATATGACCCCGTTTCAGCGGTTCATGCAGTTCCCAGACAACTGTTTGAATCCTTTTGGTGGTGGTGGTTGGTGATTATATGCTGTGGAGTCGGTTCTGACTCATAGTGACTCTGTACAGGGTTTCCGAGGATGTACATCTTTATGGGAGCAGAAAGCCTCATCTTTCTCCTGTGGAACAGCTGGTAGTTTTGAACTGCTAACCTTAAGGTTCACAGCCCGATTCGTAACCACTACGCTACCAAAGCTCCTTAAGCTGAGGTAAAAGAGAGGGGGTTAAGAAGACGTTCTCGAAGTCCGAGCCCCAGCAGACATACATGGAACTGTGACAATCTGTCCTTGTATTCTACTGAAATTCCTGTCCCACATTTTACCACACAGCACTAGAGAACCAAAATAGGTGGTTAAAGAAAGTTTTTGAAGACGGATTGTTTAAACTGAGACCCAAATATTGAAGAGGAGCAGCCTTGCAAAGATCTGGAAACTGAGCATTCTAGACAGAGGAAACAGTCACTGCAAAGTCCCACACATGAATATTTTACTGAAGTGCTATTTTGTATGTAGCTTTTGTGGCCTGTGCTTTGTTTTTTAATTTTTTATGTAGAACTAGTCAACTTTATTATTTTTTTTTTCTGTATAAACAAATTTTCATCTATAACGTGTTTCTGTGGCTAAATAGTGTTGATGAAATTATTGTATCCTGTTCACATGGTGTGGTACAATGAATTATTTTCTCTTCTAGCCATAGTCTTTGTAAACTCATATCAACAACTTTTTTCCTGATGGGTCTAGGTAAGAGAAGGTGGTGGTAGATGCTGTTGTGAGGGATTGTTACCAGGACTATGGTTTGAAAAAAAAAAGATAACAATGAAAATTAAAGTGTTATGTTCCATTAAATATAAGTTTAAGAGGAAGGAAGTGATCATAAAATTACAGAAAGAGTAAAACAATATTTATGAAACATAAAGAGGGACCACCTCCATTCTTAGATGGTTTGTAGGCTGGCCCAACGTTCCTTAGCAAGAACCCTGGCACTTAGGTGGACCCTGCTTAGACTCAATGGAATGTGTGATGCCAATGATTCCCCTCCCCCCAAAAAAAGGGTACTTGCTGATTTACATGGGTTTTTTTTTTTTTTTTTTGAAGAATTATCTCTGACATGGATAATTCATACTGGTTTTGAAGTGAAGAGCTCTCGCTTGGTCCAACTGGCCTGTATTATGAGCCATGGTGACAATAACAATGGTAATCAAACACAAGAAGTAGCAAGAATGATACCCTATTTTGATATGACAGTAATGTGTGGATAAAAGACTCATGATAGATATAAAATTAAGTGCCTCAGGTAATCCATAGACAACACAGGAAAAGAAGTTATCTTTGCCAGGTGACAGGGAAGAAAATTGAGGCTCAGAGACTTAAGGTTAGCACACTCGAATATTAATTGTGAGAACTGAGGCATGAACCTGGAAACCTTGACTCGTGGTCCAGTGCTCGTTCCACAAAACCTGCTCCTGACCTCGAGCAGCAACTTTCTCTCCTGATACATCCACTCCTTTTCAAAGTGTACCGAGGGATCGACAAAAAAAAAAAGTTCACATTCTGAGAGTGAATTTTCAGTCTTGATGATAGTTAATCCCTACAGAAGGTGGATTTGCACATTTCTGCTCAATGAGCTTTGAAGAACAAAAGGTCATTGCTAATTTGAAGCTAAAACCTTTATATAGACAACATCCTGCAATTACTACAGAGAGGTTAACATCCGCCTTTTGATTAGGAAGCAAAGAAGTCGTTGAGTAAATGCTGAAATACCCAAGGCCTCAAGGATTACCAAACTTCCTTCAAAGTGCTTTCATGCTGACTTTTTTGGCTTGTATTTTCAGGCCCTGACCACAAAGCCAGAAGCCACAGGAAGGCAGAAAAATACAATAAATGGCATTTGTCTGTTCATCCCTAGCAGGCGCATAATCGTTTCAATAGCTATGGCTGCAAATGAGAAAAATACCCTGAAAACACTAATTCCAGGTTAAAGTCTCCATTTTAATGCCAAATGAGAGATATGATTACTAAAAACCCGTCTGTTTAAGACAGAACTTCAGATTGAAATATCTGCTCCATTGAGGGAAGTCGGCAACTATGGATGTACCCTGATATATACAACTAAGGTTTATATTGTTGTTGTTGTTATGGGCCGTAGAGTCAGTTCCGACTCATTGTGACCCTGTACAGGGTTTCCAAGGCTGTAAATCTTTACAGGAGCAGAAAGCCTCATCTTTCTCCTGCGGAACATCTGGTAGTTTACAAACTGCTGACCCTGAGGTTAGCTGCCTTATTCGTAACCATTACGCTACCAGAGACTTTACAAAAATCCCTGCTCATAGATTTATTTTGTCTCATTCTTGGACAGCCCTTTGCAGCTTATTGCAAATGTCTAAATCAGGAGGGGAGTTTGGAGAACCTATGGAAGCAGCAAGAGAAATTTTCCCATACTGGAAAGGAAAGAGAAATCAGCATGTGTACCAGTAATAAGGATCTGTGATGCTCCAAGGTATAAGCCAGGGAAAGATTGCACTGTGCCCATGGAGAGACCATGACTCGTTGGCCTCCAGCCCCTCCAAAGGGTCTGTGTCCCAAATTAGAACAGAAGCTTCGTGACTCCCGGACCCAAAGGGGCAATGCAGGTGGAAGTACTGTCCAGCAACCTGTGACAAATGATCAGAAGGTCCTTTCCTTTGTGTAGTGTCACTGTATGAACATACAGGAGCATGGGATAATCCTGTTGAAGATGCCCCAATGGTGACTGAGATTGCCTTGCTTGCCAGCCTGTTAGAATAGAGAGCATTGGATTCAAATGTTGTTACTGTAAAGAAAATGAAGGAATGCAGTATTTCTAACATACTTGTATTTGTAGATTAAAACTCATACTGGCTACATCCAAAGGGCAAATTTAGGACTCAAGATGGTAACTCAGAGTGTGCAGAAAATGAATGGAGAGTAAGGAGTGATTTAAGTGGCATTGTGGCGCTCTCATGGCGCTATAGGATAAGCATTGGACTGATAACCGTAAGATTGAGTGTTCAAACCCACCAGCCTCTGAGGGAGAAAGATGAAGTTTTCTACTCCCGTGAAGATTTACAGCATCGGAAATGCTATCTAGGGTCATGGTGAGTTAGAATTGACTCGATGCCTGTGGAAGGATGGTCACTTTGGGGTCCAGGTGGCAGCAATGGGCTGATACAAACCCACCAGACACTTCCTGGATGAAAAATGAAGCTGTCCGATCCTGTAAAGATTTCAACCTTGGAAACCTCTGCCTTTTGGGGTTACAAATATGTTGGAATTGACGCAACTGCATGAGTGGGGGTTACTTTAGAAAGTATGTGTCCTGAAAGGGTTATTTACATTAAAAAAAAAAAAAAAAAAAAGGGCAGGATAAGTTCTTAATAACCTAATATTTAAGCCTTGTAAATTCAACTAACTGTCATTTTATGGATCTTGTCCCTGAAACGCAAATGATAAATGATCTATAATTGTCTGTAATCAAGGGGAGACTATAAAGCTTTCATTAGCTCTGACCTCTTCACAACCTTCGCACCAAACTAGCAAAAGTGGCTGTCACTTCCTTTCTCCTTAAATCAAAAACCTTGTTTTGATACAAGCTTTATTGTCTCAGTCACATGAAAAAAATCACTGAATTAGCATGGGAAACTGACCTGGTTTTATATCATGTTCATTTTTTTAAAGTATAAACACTATATGTTATTAAGTGCCATCAAGTCAGTTCCGACCCATAGCGACCCTGTATAGGGTTTCCGAGGAGCAGCTGGTGAGCTTGAATTGCCAACCTTGAAGTTCAAACGGCTTTGCAGTCTGACGCATTAACCCACAGCACCACACCAGGACTCCATAAAAATTACATACACAGTTGTTAATTTTTGTTGAAATCTTCTATTCCATACTTGGTGATAATTTTGAGTGTATACACTTTTCATCTTTTTAGGAAGGCAAAAGTTAGGGGAAGACTGCTTCATTTATTTACTTAAAAATCAATAAATCATTAATGTTATTTTATATACAATTTGAGCTAAAAATGATGTTAGATTTCTTGATTAGCCAACAACCTCTCACAAAGATTTGGAATCTTAAAAGAGGACTCTGATTTAAGCTTCTGGAAAAAGTCTCTGTTTTTTGTATATAAAAATATTTATTGTTGTTGTTCAGTGCTATTGAGTTGGTTCCAAGGAATTGCTAGTGGATTTGAACTGCCAACCTTGTGATTAGCAAGTGGTTAGTTCTTATCCTACAGTGCCATACAGAACCCATTAAAATAAATCTATAAAGTAGGATAAATTTAAACATATGACTAATTAACAAAACATTTAAGCTATTGTCATAATCTTTTCCCTCGGCCCTAATCAAACACGAAACTCCAATTTTTAGAAGTAATATGATGGTAATACTATACATTACTTGGGAAAAAAAAACATGATGGTAAGTCAAAAAGTATTAATAGAAAAGCACAGAAACCTTTATTAAACAAAAATATCAAAATGGCAGGCTGTTGTTTCTCAGCCTACCTCTATCTGGATCAACACACTTCTGAAGACTGTGTTTCCATCTCTCTAACCCATTCCTGAAGAATTCTGCACTCTTCAAGTCAAACTGTCAAAACAGTGTCCTTGAGGGCTCAAATTGTGTTCCTTTTCAATATGCTTTAAATTTGGGGAACAACAACAACAAAAAAACCTTGAAGGGTAAAAAGTAGGAGGGTTGTGGAGTGGACAGAGTATGGTTTCCTACTGAAATACTCAAAGGACAGCCCTTGCTCCTTTGAAGAATGGGCAGCTACATTATCATTCATTGGCACAATTTCCTGGCCTTTTCTCACCAATGCAGTTTTCAATTTTCTCAGAACTTATTTATAATAAGCCTCCATGATCGTCCTGTGACCTTTGAAAAATTCTATCAAGAGTATCCCTTTGGGGGTCCCCAAAACAGCCTCCATAACCTACTGAGCTTAGCTTTCTGTCTTGAATTAATCTTTGAGATCTTTCCAACCTTGCTGAAAGTGCTTGATCCATCTAAAAATGTTTTAAGTGGGCAGCATTTGATAAGATTTGTTGCATAGCTTCCATGATTTGGGAAGATGTCCACTTGAGTTTTGTCAAAAATTTAATATTAACTCTGACCTCAAAATCACTTTTTTTTTCATGGCACAAAAATTATTCTTTGTTTGAATGCATCCTGCGGTGGCTAACACAGTGTATGACGAGAGAACTTGTCTGTAGCCATCCACTGATCACAGCGACACGTTTAAACACATTTTCGTTTAGAATAAACCAGTGCATGTATGAACTGAAATCCTAAGAGCAATACTTTTTACTTGTGTTCACATTATAAGAACAACATGTTTAGTTTTTAAAGCCCTGCATAACAGCAAAGTGTCACAAACCTACATTTTCCTTCCCCTATATCTCAGGTATTAAAAATAAATCTGTTGCTATGATTCTCCATAGTCCATTTCCAGAGTTACAAATTCATCATGCCAACCTTCCTAAAATCATATAAATTCAAGTTCACATTATTTTTATCAGCCATCCATTAAATATTAATCAGCTTTCCTTGGTCTTTAGCCCATAGGTCTTACTTACAAGACTCTTTGAAGGGAAACATTGGAAGCACTGCCAATTCAATCTCCTGGCTTGGAATAATATTGTCAGCAAGACCAATCCTGTAGTTAGTTATCTATGTTGCCTCTGTTAAGTGGAAAGTGAAAATCTCCTAAGAGTATTAACTCTTACCCTATATTGACATGCTCAGTTGGCTCCATGCAAATCTGATGCATTCAGTTTCCAAATACAAGAACACACCTCTTCAAAAGTGCTTGTGAGAGGTTCTGAATTCCAGTAAACTTGGCGCTCATAAGATGATCACCATTTCTTTATCTTTGTTTTCCATTTGAAGTGAATAATGTTTCGTCTTTCTGATAAGAACGTAATGGTATTGACCAGACAGCAGGGACATGACATAATTTGAGAGGCACTAAAGAGGCGCCCCACCCAGCCGCACTACCTCCATGTACTTGTTGTTGTTGTTAAGTGCCATCAAATAGGTTCTGACTCATAATGACCCTATACAGGGTTTACAAGGAGCAGCTGGTGAATTTATATCGCTGACCTTGTGGTTTCAAACCGACCTTATGGCCCAGTTCATTATCCCACAGCTCCACACCAGGATTCTTTGTACTAACCTACTATAAGGAGTCCTGGTGTGGCGCTGTGGGTTAATGCACCAGACTGCAAAGCCGTGTGAACTGCAAGGTCGGTGGTTCAAACTCACCAGCTGCTCCTTGGAAACCCTATACAGGGTCGCTATGGGTCGGAATTGACGGCACTTGACAACAACAACTATAATGCCAGACATTTCAGTGTTTTGTTGGGTGGGAACAAGACATCACTCTCTCCCGTGGCTGAATGGCCCAAATAGAGACAGCCAATCAACAGTGACCTTGGAAAAGGTGCTGGGATTTCTGTTTTTTCACTCAGATGAAAACTTACTCAGCTCACCAACTTGATTCAGTAGTGGCAGAAAATGAATCTCTTAGGTATGGTGCTGTAGGATCAGCACTGGACTGCGAACCACAAGGTCAGCAGTTCAAACCCACCACCTGCTCCAAGGACAGGGTCCCTGTGAGTTGGAACCAACTCAATGGCACTTTACCTATTTGATGCAAATATGCTTTAATATTAGTTTTAAACCCTCATTTAGATCACTTGCCCTTGTATGTGGATTTCAATTGTGTCGTTGGTCTTGTGAAGCCCTCTGAGAGGTGGGAGTTTGTGAACACTTTTATTTTAATGTCTTTGGGACTCACCTACAGAGAAATCAGTCTGTGCTTTTGAAGTATGATCCTCCCGGGGTTCAGGAAGGGAAATAAGTTGATCTCTGTTAGCAAATTTCCAAATGATATCATACATAGAAACTTTTAAAACTTCACTCTGAACTCATTACTAATTAACTGTTTCAACCAGAACTGGTCACATGATTCCAGCCAGCCATGAGTAGTCACAGAAACAGACAGCCTCGGGGTTCACTGACATATTCTTTACTCCTGCTTTCTCTCCTTGGACAGTTAGTAAGAACTTGTTGAATTCTCCACATAGCTGGGTGCTGAACCAGACACCAAGAAAAGTGAGGCCAGGGTCCACTGTGGAAAACCACAGATGACTAAGTCCTTCTGCACTGAACTATGAACCTTCACAAGGGCAGAGTCTGTAGCTGCCTGGCTCATACTTGTATCCTCAGAACCTAGCGGTGCTTGGCATACAATCGCTACTTTAAAAATCTGCGGTAAATGAATCAATGCACACTACTGGGACAATGACAGAAATAAGTTTGGTTTTCTCTGACAGGGCCACTGAGATATTTGAAGAGACGTGGAGATTCACTCCAAATACTCCCAGCTCTGCTTCCTACTGCTCTAAAATACCACCGTGTTCCCGTAGCATGAATGTCAGTGGGTAGTGACCAAATTTCCATTAATCCAAATAAATGCAGCCAAATGTAGCAAACTTCATTTCTCAGGAACCTGGGAGAGAAACCCTAGGCACCCACCCACATGGCTGGACTCATGCAAGAAAAAGAGAAAAACCTTTACAGCGTGCGGGGACTCCATCTCAAGCAAGCTGATCAGTTGAAGCTAAACAAACCTTGGTGCTTGTCTTCCTCAATGCAGAATACGATCATCAGTCTAGATTTTAGAGCCCATCTGAAGAAGGAAGAGAAATCTAGGACCGTTTAGAATCCTGTCCCAATTTTCACCTGGGGGACTACTTTGGAGGAAGCCCACCGACACTCAGCCTTTTCTCTGACCCACATCGGCTGGCAGTGGAGGCATCTCTTCTCTTCTCAGGTCTCTGGAGACTTAGAATGTCATGTGCAGCTATTGGTTACTTTGTGCTGAGCAGTGAACTCTGTGGTCCTTGGTGAGCAGCATTAAAAGCCAGGGAGTGTCTCTGCCCGTAAGAACCCGAGGCACCGCAGTGCTTTCGCATCCTCCTTCGAGAATCCTACTGACAACCTAGCAGCCACGAAGGATACACTTCTGACCTGCCACCAGCAGGGATGAATGCTTCCAAACTGCCCAGAGTGAACAGATTCAAACAGTTTTGGAGGGTGAGTAAGAGAACACAATAAACTTACTGGGAGGGGGGAAAAAAGTTAATTTCTGTGGGAGAACTGCCTTGAGGTATTTGCATTATCTTCAAAGCCCCTTGGGGAGGTTCTACCCTGAATATTTGATGTCTTGCCAAAGATTTAGAATTCAATTTTAACCAATGTGCAGCAGATACAATCAGCAGTCAGCTCAACTTTGGGTATTTACTCAGAGCAGTGTATTCTGGAAAAGGCAGTTTAGCATATAAGCCACAGTATGATGGTTTAGCTACATTTAATGCCAGGCTTGTAGTCTGATCTGAGTCTTGGGAACAGGCTGAAGAGTAGACTATGATGGGTAATAGATAGAACTCTAATAGATTGAATTAAGAAAATGTATGTTTTCATTCAGACTATATTTATTTGACTAAAAGCAAAAAAAAGCTAAGAAAATAGCAAGTTGTAATCACCAAACATTCAGATGTAAATTTCACATTGCAGATTATTGCCACCATCTTTTGTAATGAGCAGATTAGTGCCAAATGTGTCTAATAATGGACAGCGTCTGACATTTCAACTCTTGCCTCTCCTCACAGAATGATAACAAATCTATAGAAATCTTTACTTATTTCCAATTGTTACAGTCTTGATTCAGAGCAACAGGTAAAGCCTCCTGTCTAGAATAGACAGTTGGGATTTGGGGAAATGGTAAATGCTCAATGTCTAGGAAGGAATTGATAATGCTGGAGGAGATTTTCATATAATGCAGAGGTGGAATAAAATGATGTGCAAACTCCTGTCTCTGTTCTAACATTTTGTGATTCTATGTTTTGTTGTTGTTTTTGTTGTTACTTGGGATCTTTATGGATGCTTTTATCAGAACCTTGCTCATTAGAAATCATTTTTATCAGCTAGTGCATCTAATGTGTTTCTAACTATAGGTCAACTGCTTTTCTTTCTGTAAGATGCTTTAAGACATTAGAGAAGGGACTGAGACTATAGATGTGCTTTATCAATTGCTTAGTAAGTTACAGTATCTATCCATTTAGGTTGGTAATGATGAGATAATGTGAGTTTGCTAGTAGTTTCGAAATTGCTTCTTAAACAAAGGTCCACATTCAACTGGGTAGAACCAAAATAACCTCTTCCGAGATTAAGACATATATCATCTGAGTAAACAAAAATATATGAAAGACACTTATAACCCTATAGAAGCACCCTATGCAGAGTTCTGGGCTGGATCTGAGAACCAGCTGTCTGGGCCTGGGATTAGCCTCTTACCCTTGGACAAACTACACAGTGCCCTTCATTTCCCATCTGTAACATGAGTGGCTCCTCTCAGATCGGAGATTCAATCTGAACACATGGAAAACAATTACTCCTTCCTCTAAACTCCCCAAATCTGTGGCTACCAAAGGAAATGAATTGTGTCTGAAAAAGTATGATGAAATTTGTCTGAGTGCTGTATTCGTTGTTGGAGGACTCTTAAAAAGTCTTATTGAAACCACACTCATATTTGGCTCCAGATGCTTGCAGCTTCTTTCTCAGTGACATCAGGTATTTCAGGGTTTGAAAGCCATTTGTGGATCTGTTGATTAACCACTGACATCTCCAAATGAGCTAATAATTTATTGCATACAATACCTCAAAACTTCAGAGGAACCCCTAAGTAAAATGTGGATAGAAAAGAGACTCTAAGGGGTCTTTGACTTTTCTAGGTGAAGATATTCTTCTAGATGTAGAATGTTAAGTGCTCTTGAGTCAGTTCTGACTCATAGCAACCCTGTCTGTACAGGGTTTCCGAGAGGCAGCTGGTGAATTTGAACTGCCGACATTGTGGTTTAAACCGACCTTTCGGTCAAGTGCTTAATCAATTGCGCCACACCAGGGCTCCAAATGTATAATATATACAGATGTAAAGAATCAACTGACTTAGTCTCTCAAACTTTGGCTTTTCCTGTTTTCTGGAAGGATGCCCTGATCAGCATAAAAAGGCTCAGGTTTTCCCAAGCTAATGATGTAGTTCAGATAAAAAAGCAAATCCTGAACAAAATGAGGGCTTCCTTAGTTCCTTGTTATTGTTGTTAAGTGCCATCGAGCCAGCCCCAACTCATAGTAATCCTGAATAGGGTTTTCAAGGGTCAGCTGGTGGGTTTGAACTGCCATTCTTACAGGTTTGAACTGCTGACCTTGTGGTTCTGGTTTCAAGTCTAGTTCTGATTCTACAGTGCCCCACCAGGAAAAACAATTTGAATGGTGATAGAATTACTCTGTATTCTGAATTGCTCCTATTTATTTTGGTTTTATGCTAATCACTAGACTAGTGGTGTGGCGCTGTGGGTTAATGCGCTGGACTGTAAAGTCATTTGAATGGCAAGGTCAGCGGTTCAAGCTCACCAGTTGCTCCTTGGAAACCCTCTACAGGCTCGCTGTGGGTTGGAACTGACTCGATGGCACTTAAAAACAACTCCAGCATTATTCTATTGGACTCCTGGTGTGGCACCATAGGATAAGCATTAGACTGCTAACCTCAATATATGTGGTTCAGACTCCTTAGAAACCCTATATAGGGTAATTATGAATAGGAATGTACTCCAT
Organism: Chrysochloris asiatica; assembly: GCF_000296735.1. Lineage (NCBI taxonomy): Eukaryota > Metazoa > Chordata > Mammalia > Afrosoricida > Chrysochloridae > Chrysochloris > Chrysochloris asiatica. Next base: position 6,179,275 of record NW_006408684.1, on the reverse strand, counting down.
CACACAATGGTTAAAGTATTCAGTTGTTAACTGAAAGATTAACCAAACTTATCAGTCACTCCTCAAGAGAAAGATGTGTCAATCTGCTTCCTTAATGATTTGTTGCCTTGGAAACTCTATGGGGAAGTTCTAATCTGCCCTATAGGGTCTCTGTGAGCACGAAGCGACTTGACAACATGAGTGGGTACACATTAGTGAAATGACTATTCGATCTCACTAGAAAATCTGGAAATCCAATTAGCAGATTTTATTTCCATTTGATTCAATGTGTGCTTGACAATTTACGTGGAAATTTGGTCCAAGCTTGTAAGAGAAGGCAAAATATCTTATTTTCTATGTACGTTCCATTGTTGATTTAAAATGACACAAAACAGCCCAAAATTGAATGTTTAAGGATGAAAATCAGTGTCAGAACTAGTATGGACAAGGTGTTAAATTATGAATAAGATGGTTAAATTCCGTCTTATTCATAATTTTTTGCTTAACGTGGTCACTTTCCCTCTCTTAAGTCTCTTTTCACCTGTAATTGCAGGAGGAGAGTGTAGATCAAACCAGTGATCCTTTATCTAGGTAATACCCCACAGTGTCCTCTAAAGCTTTGTATGTTTAAACTGCCATTGCTCAGACTCTACCCAAGTCCAATTAAGTCTAAATCACTATGGGTTGTTGTTGTTATGTGCTGTGGAGACGGTTCCGATTCATAGTGACCCTGTACAGGGTTTCTGAGGCTGTAAATCTTTACGGAAACAGAAAGCCTCATTTTTCTCCTGCGGCACAGCTGGTAGTTTCGAACTGCTGACAGTGAGATTAGCAGCCCAATTTGTAACCACTACGCTACCAGAGCTCCTTAATCCACTATGGGTGGGACCCAGAATATTAATAGTTTACAAAACTCTCCCAGATCATTCTAATGGGTAGCCAAAATTGAAAGTAAGATCCCATCTGAGCTTCTCTCTGGTTCTAGTGTAGGGAAAGTCTGCCGGTTATTTCTCAAGGTAAAGCACCACTAGGTATTTGGAGAAGTAGACTGCACCAGGTGACAGTCAGAAGGGGTGACACAAAAATGACTATCTGTAATAATTCTGTGTAGCATTTCAAAAGAAATTTATTGTTTTTCTTAGCATATCCCTGTTTATGAAGGTGGTTGTGTGCCATGGAATCTGTTCCCACTCATAGTGACCCTGCACAAGCTTTTTGAGGCTGTAAATCTTTGCAGGAGCAGAAAGCCTCATCTTTCTCCCTTGGAATAGCTGATAGTTGCAAACTGCTGACCTTGAGATTAGCAGCTCAGCTTGTTAACCACTCCATTACCAGAGCTCCTTTATAATTACATATAATGCCTTTTAAAATTACTTACGGGTTCCGGGTGTGGCACTGTGGGTTAACATGTTGGACTGCAGAGTCAGTTTGAACTGCAAGGTCGACAGTTCAAGCTCACCAGCGCTCCTTGGAAACTGTATACAGGGTCACTATGAGTAGGAACTGACTCAATGGCTCTAAACAACAACAGCAATAATTACTTAGAGCAACAAAATATTTTTCATATGCTCAGCCTATATGTATCAATACTATAGGCTATGTGACACTGTAGGAAAAGCACTGGACTTCAAATCACAATGTCTGCATTTCAAACCCACCTGCTGCTGCTCCTCAGAAACCTTGTACAGGGTCACTATGAGTTGGAACTGACTAGATGGTACTTAACACCGTATGTATCAATTTATCTACAAGGCTAAGCATGTATGATGATTTACCTTTTGAAACTTCTAATGCCCTTTGGTCAAGGAGCTCTGGTAGCGTAGTGGTTACAAATCGGGCTGTGAACCTTAAGGTCAGTGGTTCGAAACTACCAGCCGCTCCGCGGGAGAAAGATGAGGCTTTCTACTCCCGTAAAGATTTACACCCTCGGAAACCCTGCACAGGGTCGCTATGGGTCGGAACTGACTCGATGGCACTTAACAACAACAACAACAACAATGCCCTTTGGTCAGAGCTGTCATTCTTACCCAAATACAATGACATTTCAAATCACATGGAGTCTGTTTGCACATGCTACACGGTCCGCATTGTGATTTTTCTTGCTGCCAGCATTCTCAATGAAGTCACTGATTTTGTCCAATTTTCTGCTTTTTTAACTTCAACAGTGTGGCAATTAGTATTTGTGAACCTATATCAATAATGTCAAGGAGTTCTGGTAACATAGTGGTTACAAGTTGGGTTGCTAACCTCACAGTCAGCAGTTCAAATCTACTAGCGGTTCCCTGGGAGAAAGATGAGGCTTTCTGCTCTTGTAAAGATTTACAGTCTTGGAAACCCTATGAAGGGTCGATATGAGTCAGAACCAGCTCCACGGCATATCACCACCACCACCATCACGGTCAATTATTTCAGTAAGACTGAGCAGTACTTAAAGGGAAAGAAAGAGAAAAAACAAAAAAGGCTTGTGCTCAGTTACTAATAATGTTGTAATTCAATGTAGAACGATTTTACAAAAAAAAAAAAAATTGCTGTTAGTATACATATAATCTCAGAAATACTATAGTTAAACAATGTACAATGTACAACTATATTCATCACTTATTATTCTATGGTTAAACTTAATACTATAAAATCCGCAGGGGGTCGGGGGGGGTGATACATTGGGACACCAACCCTCATGATGCCTCTTTAACTACACTGTATTGTTGTTGTTAAGTACCATTGAGCTGGTTCTGACTCACAGCGACCCTGTATAGGGTTTCTGAGGAGCTGCTGTTGAGTTTGAACCACCGACTTTGGAGTTCAAACCAGTCTTGCGGTCTAGTGCTTTATGCTACAAGCACCACACCAGGACTCCACCTCCATTCGTTATAACTGTGGTTTATATTGTGGCAATGGCAGTTCCGGTTATTATTGTGGTCACTTCAAGAGAAGACAGGTTGGAATTGGAAGAGCAAAAGATACAGGGGACTTTGACTCCTCAAAGTAACTTTTCAAGCTTAAGACTCAAATGCCCTTGGTGGGAACAGAGCGTCCAGCCACCATCTGAATTTTTAATTCTCTAATAGGATATTTTTGTTCCTAAGAGTGGTGAACTCTTGTTTCAAATGATAAAAACAAATGAAAATGATACTTTCTCTAAAATGTAAGTTTTCACTTGTTTTTACTGAGGTCTAGTCAGGTGTTAGAGTCCTGGTATGGTGCTGTGGGCTAATGTATCAGACTGCAAGTCATTTGAACTGCAAGGTCCATGGTTCAAGCTCACCAGCTGCTCCTTGGAAACCCTATACAGGATCGCTATGGGTCAGAATCGACTCGACGGCACTTAACAACAACAAGAAGTCAGGTGTTAGATATATGAAACTGAGTAAAACACAGTCCTTGTTTTCAATTCAATTACAATCTGGTGGTGGGGACTACATGGCTTGGCTACATCTAAGTGTAGTTTCAAGAACTTGCCTGTTGTTGTTGTTAAGTGTGATTGAGTTGGTACTGACACATAGCAACCCTATGCACAAAAGAACGAAACACTGCCCAATCCTGGGCCAGCCTCACAATTGTTGCCACGCTTGAGCCCATTGATGTTGCCACTTTGCCAATCCATCTAGCTGGGGTCTTCCTCTTTTTCTCTGACCCTCCACCCTTTCAAACATGATATCCTTCTCCATCGACTGGTCCCTCCTGACAATTATTTCTGAAGTATGAGAGACGAAGTTTGGCTGTCCTGGCCTCCAAGGAGGACTCTAGCTGCACTTCTTTCAACACAGATCTGTTTATTCTTTGGGCAGCCCATGGCACTTTCAATAATCTCCTCCAACACCATAACTGAAATGCATCAATTCTTCTACGGTCTTCCTTATTCACTGTCCAGCTTTTGCATGTATATGAGGTTATTGAAAATACCAGACGCACCTTAGTCCTCAAGCTGATATCTGTGCTCTTCAACACTTTAAAAAGGTCTTGTGCAGCACATTTACCTAATGCAAGACGTCATTTGATTTCTTGACTGCTGCTTCCATGAGTGTTCATGGTTGATCCAAGAAGAATGAAGTCTTTGACAACTTCAATCTTTTGTGTGTTGATATGAATGTTGTTTATTGGTCTAGTAGTGAGGATTTTTGTTTTCTTTACATTGAGATGTAATCCATACCAAAGGCTGTGGTCTTTGGATCTTCATCAGTAAATATTTTAAGTCCTCTTCACTTTCAGCAAGCAAAGTTGTATCATCTGCATATCACAGGTTGTTAATGAGTCTGCCTCCAATCCTGATGCCACATTTTTCTTCATATAACCCAGCTTCTCAGATTATTTTCTCACATACAGGTTGAATAAGTATGGTAAAAGAATATAACCTTGTCACACACCTTTCTTAATTTTAAAGTGCATCCAAAACTTAACAGAAGAGCTTCTCCCCCAACCAATTCTGTGTCTGCTGAAAGGCAGCAAAAGGAGTTGATGCACAGTGTGACTTAGGAGAGGCCCTGGGGTTGTAGTGGTGCATTTTGAAGAAGGAGAATGCTACATCCTATATATAATGGAGCAAGTAATGTCCTTAATAGGTTTACATCAGACAGCTTCCATATTTCTCTGAGGCAGACACAAGAGGTTGTTTCTGTATTTGCTTGTCTATAGTCTGGGTTTTGTTGAAGCAAATATCCTTCTATACAATCCAGGTCAATTGCTCTCAGATTCTTGGAGGAAATAAAGAAATACAAAATAATGAATTCAAACTTTATTTGTTAAAATTTTTGCGATTCAAATATCCAGTGATATCTGGCAGTCTTGTGGGATAAAGGTCAGTTGGACCGCAAGGTCGATTTGAACCACAAGGTTGGTGGTTCAAACTCACCTGCCCCTCCTTGGAAACCCTATATAGAGTCTCTATGGGTAAGAACCAATTTGATGGCACTTTTAACAACAACAACAATCTGGAAGTCAGTTGTTTTCGAATCTGGTGGAGCTAGCTTGGCTTTTTACTTGGCCTTGATTATTGTCCATTTGAAGTAAGTTCTTAGTTTCTTTTTAGCCAACACTCAAAAATTATTAATTTCGCTCTTTATTCATGAACATTAAAAGCTGGAAGTTAATAAATATTTTATGATACTCAAGCTCAAATGATAGCTGATTGATATTAAAGGATGAAGAATTGAGGGCAAAGAAAGGGCCTCCTCTGTCCAGAATTTGCAAAATCAATGTAAACTGGATTTTCACTAACATACCATATGTGTAATGAACATTGGCTAGAGTGGATAGTCTCTCATGAGAATGGAGCTTGCAGAAAATCCTGAAGGTGTCTCTGGTAGATCTCCAGGTTAGTAAGAATAGCATACCTATTTTCCCCACTCTAGAATTTCCAAGAAGGAAAAGTGAGTTTACCGAAACACCATCAGTTCCGTCCATACAGTCAATACTTCTTTTAAAATATATAGTAACTATTTTCAAAAGTTGAGGGGCTCTTCCCCAGTCAGAACCTTCTGAGGTGGGACATTCCCACTTGAAAGGACAAGCAAACCAGCCTGGAACAGCTAAGGGAACAGAAGATACTTCTTGAAAGAAAGACCAGCAGGAAAAATACAAAAAGGACAGTCTGATTGGCTGCTACAAGAACAAGCAAATTGTTTGCCAGGGAGCCATCAAGGTAAGCAATGAACTCCCTTCAGGACAAACCTCCCTCTTAAACTGAAACTCAAAGGGAACATATGAGCAGGCATGTAAGCTTGCTGGTGATCACGTTGATCTGCTGGTGAGTGGAAGTGGGGAAAAGGCAGCAATGAAGAAAATGGGCTAAGTTTGACCATATTCCGTAAACTCCCATCAACCTGGAGATGAGAGAGAGAAGAAGAAGGGCTGGTTGGTCTGAAGTGTGGTGAGAAGAGCCCATGGACAAGGACATAGCTACAGAAGGCTAGAGCAGAGAGTGAAGCATCCAGCTGCCATGCAGTGAGGGGAGACACACAAGAATGCCCAAACTTGTAGATAATACCCATTCAACCTAGCTTTGATGGATTGATGATCAGAACTTGACTAGAGGAAGATAAAAACAAAGTTTTGATAAAGGAAACAAGTATAAATTGCAACAATTTGATGAACTTGACCTATACTTATGGATGTTGTCATGTGCCGTGGAGTCAGTTCCAACTCATAGCAACTCTATGCAAGGTTTCTGAGGCTGTAAATCATTACGGGAGCAAAAAGCCCCATCCTTCTCCCTCGGAACAGCTGGTGGGTTTGAATTGCTGACCTTGAGGTTAGCAGCCCAGTTCATAACGACTATGTTACCAGAGGAGTCCTGGTGTTAATGCATCATACTGCAAAGTCATTTGAACTGCAGAATCGGTGGTTCAAGCTTACCACCTGTTCCTTGGAAATCCTATACAGGGTCGCTATGGGTTGGAATCAACTTGACGGTACTTAACAACAACAACAACGCTACCAGAGCGCCTTATACTTATGGATGTACTAACTCAAAATACCAACAGAAAGGGATAGTCTTGACATCAAATATCAATCCTATCCCCATTGTATACAGGGTTGATAGGGATGGGCAACTTAGACACTGGCTACCTAAAATGTTGTTGTTGTTGTTGTTATGTACCATGGAGTCAGTTTCAACTCATAGCGACCCTGTACAGGGTTTCCAAGGCTGTAAATCTTTACGGGAGCAGAATGCCTCATCTTTCTCCCACGGAGCAGCTGGTAGTTTCGAACTGCTGACCTTGTGGTCTGCAGCCTGATTCGTAACCACTACGCTAGGGGATTATAAAGGCACTAAGTGACTGGCTTATAAGTTTTTAAGTGTTTGGGGGAAGGTAGAATCCCCACTGAATAGTTATTATCTTGTCTAGACGGGTCCAGTGAAAAGAGTTGGGGATAAGATTCTTATGATTCAATAGTGAGTAATTGTTATCATGACTAATTGTGACTGTCACAAAAGTAAAGGTAGACATTTTGTAACAAAAACGGGCAAGTAGTTAATCTTATAGTCCAGGAACAGAGGACCTTAGGATCATCAAGGGAGAAGAGCACAAGTGGAATGTGGGACCCTATCCAGAAAAATATCGACTTCAGAGATGGAGTCAGAGTTGAGGACATGGAGAAATAGAGCATCTGAAGACTCTAGACTTGTGGAAAGAGAAAGGCTATGTGATTGCAGCCAGGTTGCTGTTTAAATGATTATATATTCCTGAGTGTTTTTGTGTACATCCAAAACAAAGAAACAAACAAACAAACAAAAAACAGAGGGATTAGAAGCAAATACTGTGGAATGAGGATTTACAGAGGAGATTGTAATCATTGCAATGAAATGATGACTGTAAAACTGATGTTCTCCCATGTAAACTGTGACTCAATTCACAATAAAAATTTAAAAAAAAGTTGAGGGGCTCTTGGACTAGAATTTCTTTTTGATAATCAGATGTCAGTCTTAGAATAATAAACAGGCAGTCTTTCTATCTTGGACCCCCTGGCCATTAAAAAGTGTTGAAGGAGCCCTGGTAGCATAATGGGTAAAAAGTTGGTCTGCTAATGGCAAGGTCAGCAGTTCCAATCCACTAGCCACTCCGCAGAAGAAAGATGAGACTATACAGGGTAGCTATAAATCGGAATTGACTCCATGGCATACAACCACCACCACCACCAAGTATATATTTAGTTCATACTGTGTATTTTTTTCTGCAAATATGTTCAGGAACTCCACTCTACTGTTTTTCTTTAAAGATTTTTTTTCTTCCCCCAGTGAATCAGAAAGATTCTTTGGGGTTGCTATCGATTAAACAGATGGATGGAACTTTCTGATGGGCTAGGTGAACGGAACTAATAGGGCCTATTTTTTCCCCTAGGTCTAAAAAGCACGTGCATTCACCTTGCGTGCTAGCAAGAGCTGTTATTTTTAAAAGGAAAAAAAAAAAGTATTTTTGATTAGGTTCTTTGTGGGATTGCTCCTTCAAAGAACTATTTCTAGCCAGTATAATGTTTTAGACTGTTTCTAGTATCAGGCACTTTTGAAAGTATATGCTTAATATTTTATAAAGGGAAAAATCATATACGAGCTATGAATTCTCAGATGAGTTGCTTCATAGCTAATAACCTAAGAATAACTGCTCTTGATAACAGAGAAGCCCAATGAATAAGTCTGTGAATCAGAGCCTGTTTTTCTTTCATTTTTAAGGGAGTAATTTTCTAGATTGAGGGTCTATCCTCTGATTGCTGATGCTATTTTCCATAAATGTTGTCTGAGCCAAGTCGCTGATTGGGAAAGTGTGTATGTGGAATACAAACATACTTGTGTGATTTTTTAAATACTATCATTCACGTATGGCGTCTGATATTGACGGAAGGAAGCAAAAATCGGATACTAATCCTTGACAACAGTTATATAGAGAACACTCCTTTTATAGGGGAAATAGATTTACTTAGAAAGATTTACTTTAATCACCATGTCTCCATTATCTCTAAAGCAGGGATAAAATTACTTATCGTGTACAATTTTGTGAGAAATAAGTTACATCAGAAATGTAATGAGCACGTATAACACCTATGCTCAACAAATAGTTTCTCTTTTCTCCTTCTATTGGCGTCAGCCCATAATTAATTTTTAGCTACAGCGTGTAGAGTAAGAGTGTGTGCACGCTAAATAGATATCTGCTGAAAGGAATGAATGTGTGAAGCTAGCTTACTGCCAATTACGGCCACATTAAAATTTATTATTGAATAATGAATCACTTTCAGCAATACATCAAGTGCATTTTTAGCCAGTTTGATGTGCCTAGTTCAGTTTCATTGCTGATATGAAAAATATGTGAAAATTTCAAAAATAATCCCTTTCCCCTGTTGTTTCTCTTCTCATCTGGTCTTCTTTAGGAATGTTAGATGGTTTGGGTTACCTGTCATATGTATAGATTCCACACCCATTAGTGAATTTAAGATTCCTTTAATTTAGGAGGATTTTTTTGTGGGTTTTTGTTGTTTTTTTATAAAGTTTTTTACTGTGAATTGAGTGAAAGTTTACAGGGCAGATCATCAGTTTTACATTCAACAATTCAATGGTTATAATCCCCTCTATGTACCATCAGTTAACAGTATTAATCTTTATTCATTTTAGCTCTTTTTTTTCTTTTTTAACACTCAGGCATATATAGTAATTTAAATCACCAAAGGGCACATTCTGCAAGTCTTCCTCCTGGCTGCCAGCTCTCAGTCCCTCTCTTTCCATGAATCTAGAGAACTTAGCTGCTCCCTCTCTCCATGTCCCCATCTCTGCCTCCATCTCTGGTGTCGCTGCTTCTATGGATAAGGTCCTGACTTCCACTTGTGCTCTTCTCCCTTGATGGTCCTAGGGTCCTCTGTTTCTGGACTGTAAGACTAACTATTCCCCCATTTTTGTTACAAAATTTCTACCTTTACAATTGTGACAGTCACAATGACTATGATAATAATTACTCACTATTGAATCGTAAAAATGATTTAGAAGTATTTTTTTCCTACAATTTATCAATTAGGGGGATAAAAGGGCAGAAAAAATAATGAACTTAACAAAATCTGAGGTCCTGGTGTGATGCTATAGGATAAGCACCAGACCGCAAGGTCAGTTTGAACCTCAGGGTCGGTGGTTCGAACTCAACAGCTGCTCCTCAGAAACCCTATAGAGGGTCGCTATGACCTAACAACATACTGACTCCACGGCACATAACAACAACAATAACATGACTTAACAACAACAGCAATACTCACATGTGGCCTATATTGGTGGAATTCTGTCTGCTAACATTTAAGTTCTCGCCATCCCCTGCAAGAACACTGAAAAGTAAAGACGTAGTTGAAGGAACCTTTTATATCAAGATGCCCTGTCTTAAAGATGAAACCAAGTTTCCCACTGAGCAGACAGTTAGCATTGAATTTCCTTTTTTTTTTTTTTGACCCAATTATAGATTTTGTGGATAGCATCATCAAGTACTTGGAAAAAATCTGTGGAAGAAAAATACAGATTTCCTATCTCATGAGTCCAGTAACAAATAATTGTCTTTTCCGAAACTCCAACCCTTCAGGTGTGGTGCCTGCAGAAGTTAGCTAAACACCTAGTGACCTGGTATGGCCCTGTGGGTTAATGCACAGGACTGCCAAGTCAGTACTTAACAACAAGTTACCAATGAATAGAATTAGCATTTCAGTTCAGTACCTTTCTAGTAGCAAGCAGTGCTTGAGAACTGCAGAAGGAAGTAGAAAGGAGGGATGAATGAGAACATCCTCACTGAACCCAAAGCCTGAGGACATTGGCCTAAGAGACCAATGATACTGAAAGGTGATGTTTGCCTAGAGAGCAGGGAATTTGAGGAACACCACAAAGAGGAGATATTTCATTTAGATGCTTATAAGTTAATAAAAGGTGCGCCTGACCCAGGCCATTGTGTTTTCAATAGCCTCATATGGATGCGAAAGCTGGACAGTGAATAAGGAAGATCGTAGAAGAATTGATGCCTTTG
>NW_006408684.1:6126251-6168618 GCF_000296735.1 Chrysochloris asiatica | reverse complement strand
TGATGGACTCAAGTGTGGTAGTGGTAGTGAGGTTGGCCCAGGATCGGACATTGTTTCGTTCTGCTGTGCATGGGGTCGCTATGAGTCGGTTCCGACTCAATGGCACCTGACAACAACAACAAAGTTAAAAAAAAAAAAAGTTAAACATTTCTGTATGGACCAAATGGATTTCAAGTAGGGAAACAGTGTGCTCCAAGGAAAAGGAACAGGCCAAGTATATAGAATCTTGTGGAAACAAGAAATACTATGCTTAAACTAGTGAACAAGGTGGGATTTTGGAGATGGAGGGAGACTGCAGGAGGTAGTGTTAGGAGCTGAGAAATGAAATGGGATGCCATTGAATTGGCTGTAATTCCTGGAGATCCCATGTATTTCTGAGTAGAACATTATATCCTTAGCGTTTTTAATGACAGTTTTAAAAAGTAAATCACCTAGACTTTCTTCAGAGGTACTTCTGCACAGACTTTAATAATATCCCACCTTTTGTTTAGCAGTGAGTATGCTAACCATGTGCACCACCCAGGGACAGGAGTCACTGAATGAGACTGGAGACAAACTGAGACACATCCATATCGATGAACAGGAGAATAGATGAAGTTGAGAATTATTGAGCTGAGGCATGTAAATTATTTCAAATAGTAAACAAAGAAATTAGTGCATTTTCTGTTCAACATGTGCCTTAAATAACACTTGGAGGTAATTCTTCCTATATATACCTTTATTTAGGCAAGCAAGACTAGAGGATCTGAGAAAATGTTACTGTTTGTTTCTATGGGAGAGCCAACAAGCTATGCATATTACTTGTAGGAGTCCTTGTTCATGGCCATTTATATGCAAATTTTAATACCAGATTGAAAATGGTGGAATGATTTTGCTATAAATAAGAAGTACATTAGACTTTTAAATTATTTTCAGGGTCTTTACTGAACATTACCTGTGTATGCAGAAATGTTCTAGAGATCTTGGGGGTGACTGAAGTAACAGGAAATATCTTTTAGTATTGAAGACATCATGCATATGTACAATAAATAGATTCCGATTTACATACCATTTTCTACATGATTGGCATTTGGTATAATACTCTTTTGTCCTTTTTTATAGAGAAGCAGGAGTTCTGTACAAAGGGGTTTCAATGAGTTTGTGGAAAAATTCCACTTTCCATGAAACTTTTGAAATCCCCTTGTATTTGTTGGAGTCATATTTAGGTAAAACATGAATAAAAGGATTAAGTTTTTATTTAAGCCTTATATCGTGGATTGAGAAAATGTGAGGAAGGAGAATGAAGAGAGGACATAAAAAATAAAGTGTAAAAGTCTTGGCACAGTATGGCTGAAACAAAGGCTGTATGTTCATATGTTGACAATATAGAAAACAAGTTTGAAATGTGGGGTTGAAGCATGAATGGGGACATCCTTGGTTGTTGGTGGTTATGTGCCTGGAGTCGATTCCAACTCATAGTGACCCTGTACAAGGTTTCCAAGGCTTTAAACCTTTATGGGAGCAGAAAACCTCATCTTTCTCCTGCAGAACAACTGATAGTTTTGAACTGCTGACACTGAGGTTAGCAGCCCGATTCATAACCACTATGCTACCACAGCTCCTGGGGACATCTTTAGAGCACGTTATTCTTCTCAGTGGTGACCTAGCACTTACAGCATCACCCTTTGGTGATTGGGTATAAACAGGCAGGATCTGTGAAAGAAGAGAGAGAGAGGTGTTTCATTACAGTAACATTCTCAAATTCCAGCAGTAACATTAAAATAGGAGCCAAGAAACAATAGGTGTTTCTCTGTGCTCTGTCGGTCATGAGAATTCCAGTGTCTTGACACAGACCCTGTTTCCCATTTGGTCCAGTTGAGGACTAAGGTATGCCTGACCCAAGCCATGGTATTTTCAGTGCATGTGAAAATTGGACAATGAATGAAGAAGAATTTGTGCATTTCAGTTATGGTATTAGAGGAGAATATTAAATCTGTGTTGGAAGTACAGCCAGATGGCAAGACTTTGTCTCTCATACTTTGGACATGTTATCAGGAAGGAGTAGTCCTGGAGAAAAGACATCATGCTTGGTAAAGTGGAGGGTCTGTGTAAAAGAGGAAGACCCCCAATGAGATGAACCTGCACAGTGGCAGCAGCTCACGGCAGGTGTGAGATTGTAGGAGGATCAGGCAGTGTTTCATTCTGTTGTGCACAGGATAGCTATGAATTGGAGCCAATTGGATGACACCTAACAACAGCAACAATGACCCACCCCACCATATCCATAGGTGTGTTTACAGCAAAGCTAGACACCAATGTACAAATATCCTCTGTCAAACCCTTATATCCTTGTGAGTTCACTCCCATTCTCCCTCCCATTCCATATCTGTTCAGTCTGTTCCTATATCTACCATTAGAACGCTGTTGCTGCGGAATCATGGTGTGATGCCGTGGCATAAAGCGCTGGACTGCAAGGTCAGTTTGAACTACAGGTTGATGGTTCACACTCACCAGCCTCTCCTTGGAAACCCTACACAGGGTTGCTATGAGTCCAGACTGACTTGACAGCACTTAACAGAAACACAGGTTGTATCTCCTTTAAGCCTGCATTCCTCCCTGTGTTCTCAGCTGTCTTCATCATTCTTCTACCAATCTCCCAGGCACCTAAGTTAACATGTCTACCCTCTCGCTGCTGAATTACTCTCCCTTCCCTCCCACCTTTTGTTAATATCGTCAAGTCAGTTCAGATTCATAGCAACCTTGTATACGGTTTGCGAGGGTGGGTTTGAACTGTCGACCTTATGGCTCACAGTCCAGTGCTGATCCCACCCTTTGTAACCATCAAAGAATGTTTCTTTTAGTATGAAAACATTTCTTGAGTTTTTATAGTATTGGTGATAGTGGTTATGTTCCTTGGAGTCGGTTCCGACTCGGGGACCCTGTATAAATTTCCCAAGGCTGAAAATCTTTACAGGAACAGAAAGCCTCATCTTTCTCCCAAGGAACTGCTGACCGTGAGATTAGCAGCCTGACTGATAACCACTATGCTATCAGAGTTATTTGAGTTTTTACAGTAATGGGCTCATATTTTTCTTTTTGTATTTGACGAATTTTATACATTATAATGTCTATCCTCTAGGTTCATCCATGTTATGAGGTGCTTCATAGATTCAGCTTATTCTTCAACATTGGGTGTATTCTATTGTGTGTATATACCAAAGTTTGCATGTCTCTTCTTCTATTGATGGGCATTTAGGTTGTCTCCATCCTTTTGCTATTGTGAATAGTGCTGCGGTGAACATGGGTATGCATATATATACTTGTGTCATGGCTCTTCTTTCTTGGGGATATATATATATATATATATACAAGGAGCTCTGGTAGCGTAGTGGTTACGAATCAGGCTGCGAACCTCAAGGTCAGCGGTTCGAAACTACCAGCCGCTCCGCGGGAGAAAGATGAGGCTTTCTACTCCCGTAAAGATTTACACCCTCGGAAACCCTGTACAGGGTCGCTATGGGTCGGAACCGACTCGATGGCACTTAACAACAATAGCATATATATATACATATATATAGCCCTGTAGGGAGTCCTGGTGTGGTGTTGTGGGTAAATGTGCTAAACTGAATAATCGGTTTGAACCACAAGGTCAGAGGTTCAAGCTCACCAGCTGCTCCTCAGAAACCTTGTGTGGGATTGCTATGGGTTGGAACAACTCAATAGCAGTTAACAACAACAACAACCTTGTAGAGGTATTGCTGGGTCATATGATATTACTATTTACAATTGTTTGAGGAAGCACCATACTGTTTTCCATAGTGATTGCACCATTTTACCGTCCCACCAGCAAAATTTCCCCATCTTTTAATTCCATTTTCCCTGTCTTTTGAGTCCGTCTCATATATGTGTAGCAAATCATTTGCCATTTCAATAATCTCCACTTGTACAGTTAAGTGATAATGATAATCATTCCGTTCATCTTGTTGCTTCGCCATCACTTTAATCCATTCCCAATTTTCCATCATCCTTTACAGAAACACAGTTTTTCAATTTAAGTCTAATTTACCATTTGATTCTGTTATGGGATACACTTCTAGTATCATAGCTAAAAAATCTTTGTCTAACATAGGTGACAAAGTTTTCTTCTATATATAATTCTAAGTTTTACATTTATGGTCATTTTCTTTTAGAAATATTATAGTTTTTTTTCCTGAAAATGTTTTCTTCTAGTATATTCTTCTAGAAATGTTACAGTGTTACATTTTACATTTAGGTCCATTTTGAGATAATTTCACTATCTAATGCAACAGATGTATCAAAGTTTCTGTTTTGCATATAGTTGTCTGTTTCAAATCTTGTTATATATTCTAGAAGTTATAGTGTTCGGCGTCTTACATTTAAGTCTATGGTTCATTTTGAGCTAATTTTTGTTACAGATATAAACTCTATGTCTAGATTAATTTCTTTCTCTCTTTCTTTCTTTGCATGTGGTGTCCAGCTAATTTCAGTACCACTTCTTGAAAAGATTAAATTGCCTTTGCAGCACTGTGAAAAATTAACTATCTATATATGAGAGGGTTTCAAAAAGTTCATGGAAAAATAGAATTAAAATATAATGGAATTCATCCATAGACATTGTGAAGACCCCTCATATGTATGCATTTATTTCTATATTCTTTTCTGTTCCATTGATTATTTGTCTATCGATCTATCTAAGCAGATCTGATAGTGTAGTGGTTATGAGTCAGGCTGCTAATCTCAGCAGTTTGAATCTACCAGCTGTTCCACTGGAGAAAGATGAGGCTTTCTGCTCCCATAAAGATTTACAGCCTCAGAAACCATATACAGGGTCGCTATGAGTCAGAACTAACTCCATAGCACACCACCATCCATCTATCTATCTATCTATCTATCTATCTATCTATCTATCTATCTATCTATCTATCTATCTATCTACCTTTCTATGTATCTGTCTATCTGTCTGTCTGTCTGTCTATCTATCCCTGTTGTAGGATCAGCTCTGGACTGTGAACCAAGTCCACAGTTCAAAACCACCAGCAACTCCTCAGAAACCCTATACAGGTTACTATGAATCAGAACTGACTCGAAGGCACTTACCAACAATAACATGTTTATATATATAAACATATTCTTGTGGTTACTCTCCAGCATAAGCCTTGAAATCTGGTAATGCTAGCCCTTCAGTTTTATTATGGTTTTAAAGTTGTTTTGCTACTATCTGTTTTTTACATTTTCTTGTGAATTTTAAGAATCGTTTTTTGACCTATAACTGGTTTTGAGCAAATTGTTCTTGATGTTCCTTGATATAGTTTATATTTATTGTGCTTGAGTTAAACATGTTGGATTTATAAATTCATAATTGTCAACAAATTTGTAAAGATTTTAGCAATTATTTTTTTATTAAATATTTTGTGTCCCTCTTTTCCTCCACCCTCGAAGTTTTCCTTCTACTCCTGATGCCCCATTGGGGGAAAAATTTTATTATTACCTTTTCTCTGTGTGCTTTATATTGATTAAAAATCAAACTACTGCTGTCAAGTTGATTCCAACTTATAGCAATTCCATAAGACAGAGTCCAGGTGTGGTCCTGTAGGATGAGCACTGGACTTTTAGCCACAGGATGAGAAGAAGTTCAACTGCACCAACCACGCCTCAGATCACTATGAGTCAGACCCAACTGGGTGGCAGTTAGCAACAACAGTGAGAGTAGAATTGCCCTATAGTGTTTCCAGTGGACTTGAACTGCCAACCTTTTGTTTAACAGTCAAGTGCTTAACCATTGCACGACCAGGGCTCTTTAATACTGATTGATTGATGGTTGGTGTGTGCTATTGAGTCAGTTCCAACTTTTATAGCAACCCTGTCAAGGGTTTGAGACACTGACCTTGCAGTAAGCAATTCAGTGCGTATTCTACAGCACTCCACCAGGGTAGCTAGGCTCAGCTAATTTGAATCTTTTATGTTCTTTCCCCATACATAGATAGTTTGGTCACATGAATATGTTCATCGATATTCAAATAAGCAGTCACTGGAAGCCCTCTGCTGAGTTCCAGCATTCTCTCTCTGCACAGTTCTTTTCTTTCCTCTGTTGTGAACAGTCTTCTCAGTCTCCCTGGACCCCCAGCTCAATTCAAGGAGTCCACTGGGCTCGGATAACATTCCCCTCACTCCACGCTACAATCCGGAAACTCTACAGGGTCATAGCTGTGGTAATCATTGGGTTCATCTCATTCATCCCTCATCTCTCAAAGATCCATTTCCTGGATTACATTTTACAGTCCATTGTTTCTTATGTCTTGCCCAATTGTTGTTTCAGTCAGCAGGATAGAGACTTACACTATCTTCGTCACAAGTGGAATCTGATAATTCTTTAAAATAGTAATCAATGTTTTAACAATGAAATAAAAATACAGTAGTCGGTTCTAGGAGTGGCTTTTTGAAATTTCCAGTATTTATTCTGAGAGAAAAAATAGACAATGTTTGCAGATCTGTTGGAGTGTCCTGCAAAATAGAATACACTGTTTTACTAGGATTTTGTAAAAGCATTGTGCTAGTGATGAGGGCCTCCTTTTGCTGTGGTGTATGCATTTTTTAGTCAATGGGAATTTCATTGGAAATATTTTTATTGTTGGAGCCTTTTAATTCTTATTTTGCCGAGTTTAACTGGTCTAATACATCAACTCAAAGTCTAGTCTTGCAAAAAGTTTAGCAAGAAAGGATTAAGAGTTAGGAGAGTTGAGTCTAGTTTAAATCCGGGTGTGGCGCTGGGAGTCCTGGTGTGGTACTGAGGGTTAATGCGCTGGACTGCAAAGTCACTTCGGACCACAAGGTCAGTGATTCAAGCTCCTCTGAAATTCTATACAGGGTCACTATGAATCGGAACTGTCCTGACAGAACTTAACAACAATGACAATAGTGTCAAATAATGAAGTCTTTGATCCTCTTTGACTCACATTTTATCTCATGTACATGATAAATAATGACAGAAAATGTATTTCATTTTAATTTAGGGGATACTTACATAACATAATAGAAACAATAGAACTGTTATTATATTTAATTCTACCATATTTACTTATGAAGCATATAGTGCATACACACCAGGACTCCATAATATGTTTTATATTAGTTTAATTTCTGTCCTCTTAAATTATTAATTTGAATGACATTCCTAAAGGTAATATAGTGTTGTATCATTTAAAAACATCTACTTATGCAATATTAATAATTACTGTGTCTCTAATGGTAGCATACTCTGTATAAGTAATTTCCAGTGTTACTTTTCTAATGCATATCAGGAGTGTCGAATTGCAAATGTCTCTATATGAACCCAAACTGGAGGAAAAGAAAAAATTGCAATGAGTTAATAGACTATTATCTAAAGAATATCAGACTACCAAGTTAGGACATTTTCCTATTGTACTGTTTCACTCTTCACTTGGGGAATATTCGAATGTCCAGTTGGATTACTCAGAAGGCTGTGCTGGATGCTAGAGAAATGACCATATCACCAATATCCAGGTGCTAGATAATTATAATCTAGCACCCCCATACCTCAAATCACTGTAATTCATTGTCAGCATTTTTGTCTGGTATTAGTTTTACAATCGAAATTCTATTATTTCTCTTCGTTTTTTACTTTAATATTAAACACCTGCAGTAGGACTTATTTCTTCACAATTTTAAGGAGACTAAGCTATCTGAGATTCCTACCACTTTCTAACTGGACCAATATGTATTCCAATAACATTTCTCTTTTCCTACACCTGCTGTGTTCTTTCAAGTTTTCTGCAATTAGACACGTTCTTTCTTCCTAGAATGTCTCATCCCTTTTCTTCCCCATTTGGCAAACACCCACTCATTTTTCAAAACCTTCTGAGAAAATGTCAGTATCTCTAGCAGTATCTGTCCCTAACTTTGTACCAACAGATCATTTCATATTTCTAAATATATTTCTCACATCAGATTCAATCAATTTATCTTCCTCAGCAGACTATTAATCCCTGCGTGGTGGTGATAGAGGTCTATTCATTCTTAGATCTGCTATATCTGGTACAATAATCTAACTTTGAATTGTTGTGAAGTGCCATCTAGTCAATTCCAACTCATAGTGACCTTGTATAGGGTTTCCAAGGAGCACCTGGTGGGTTTGAACTGCCGACCTTGTGGTTCACAGTCCAGTCAGTGCTGATCCACAGTGCCACATACTCGAAATATTAATAAGTAAATATAGTTAGTGAATTTTTGCCTTATTCATAAATATCTGGATTTCATAAAGTATCTCTATTTCCCTGTTGATTGTTAGGGTCCATGAAAATAATTATGCTGTTATGCTGCCTCCTTTTAAGGAGGACCGGACTCCATGGCCAAGAGCTACGCATCTCCACATGCCTTAGATTCTTAGATTCTTCTCAATTGTTTTCATCATGCTTCAGCCTGCTTAGGATGCTGCAGGCTGCCTTCCCTATGCCAGGATAGGGTCAAACTTCTCAGGCATACTTTAAAACTTGTCTAATAGCAGGCCCCTTCCCTTCCTATTGCCATTCAATCTAGTCTTTTCCAGGGGGTTCTTCCTTTCACTAAAATGCAACTCTATATCGTTCTTGTTTTTAAGTGCCCTTAAGTTGGTTCTGAGTCTTAGCAACCCCGTATAGGGCTTCCAAGGAACGGCTGGTGGGTGTGAACCACTGAACTTGCAATAAACAGTCCAGTGCTTATGCTGCAGTGTCACGCTAGGACTCTACCCTCCAAATAATCCTATGCAGTTCTACTCCCATGCATCTGTACCTGAGAATCGAAAGTTCTCCCTCCTCTTTTACCTCCCAAGTTTCTGTTTCAGGGTCCTGTTTTAGTCTACAGAAATCTAGTTTTGTACAGTGATTAAGCACTGTCCTGCTAACCAAAAGGCTGACAGCTCAAATCCCTGGCTGCTTTATGGGAGAAAGATATGGTAACAAGCTTCTATAAAGCCTTGGAATTCCTGTGATCTTACAATGAGTCACAATCAGCCAAAAGGCAATCAACCAAAAGGCAACTTTAGTCTCTCTTCATTAAGTCTCTCTCTTCTGAATTTATAATCGGTACTGGTGTGGTACTGTGGATTAATTCCACTGGACTGCAAATTCAGTCTGTGCCATAAGATCGGCAGTTCAAGCTTACCAGCGGCTCCTCAGAAACCCCTATTTTGGGTTTCTATGAGTTGGAACTGACTCAATGGCACTTAACAACAACAACAGCTCCTTACTTACAAGAATTTGAAAGCATTTTGTTCCATTGTGCATGGGGTCTCCATTAATTGGTGGCCAACAAAATGACAGCTACTAGGTACAACAGCTATACTTACTGACTTGCCATCTAACTAGATACAGGTTTCCTCTACTATCTAAAGGAGCTCTGGTAGTGTAGTGGTTACAAGTCAGGCTGTTAATCTCATGGTCAGCAGTTTGAAACTACCAGCGACTCTGCGGGAGAAAGATGAGGCTTTATTTTCATGTAAAGATTTACGGCCTCAGAAACCCTGTACAGGGTCGCTATGAGTCAAAACTGACTCCACGGCACACCGCCACCACCTACTATTTAAAAATAGAGCATTGCTATGGAACTTTTTGTAATCTGAAATGCCATAAAGTGAAAAAATAATTACCATTCATTTATATGGGAAAATTTTTTTTAACATTCCCTGACTCAAAAAATAACCTGCCAAGTAACCTACAAAACCTAAAATAACGCTAACATATAATGTTCACAGATACAGTACAAAGTTTTGGCATCTTGATGATGAGATGCTGAGTGTAGTTCCTGAGAAAGGAGCTTGACAATGCCATTCTGACTGTTGGGGGCGGGGTGGTGGGGGGGTGGTGGTGTAAGCTGCAT
Organism: Chrysochloris asiatica; assembly: GCF_000296735.1. Classification (NCBI taxonomy): domain Eukaryota; kingdom Metazoa; phylum Chordata; class Mammalia; order Afrosoricida; family Chrysochloridae; genus Chrysochloris; species Chrysochloris asiatica. Next base: position 6,158,745 of record NW_006408684.1, on the reverse strand, counting down.
CTGTAATTGTTGTTGTTGCTAAGTGCTGTTGAGTGGGTTCCAACTCACAGAGCCCCTGTATAGGCAGCTGGTGGGTTTGAACTGCCAACCATGCCATTCAAACTCACCTTGCGGTCCAATGCATAATTCTGCAACATCAGCTCGCTGGAAAAAAAAGGTTGAACGCTAGTTTCACTTTTTTCTCCTTTACATTTTTATTTTTTCACAACAGCAAAAATCCTCTTTGGATTTCTTTATGAAAGATTGACTTTTGTATGGAAGTACTAATGTAGATGTTTTGTAAAAGTGAAGTGGCGTAAGTGAACTTTCAGCAAGCAGAGGATATCTGTACTGCCAGCTGTTAGCTTCCTTGTGGACAAGAAGCATTCGTGACGTTCTGGGTGCTGCACCCAGCCCCAACTCACCCAGCCCCAACTCAGTGAGTTGAATACAGTGGGCACACTTGAAACAGAAAACTGCTTCCTTTCTCACCACTTGCTGTCAGGTCCCTGGAGCTCGTCTCTGCAGACCTGGTCACTGGAAGGCATTCGTAACTTGTCTTCATGTATTTGCAAGCGAGAGGTCGTCCAGCTGGAAAAAAAAGGAAAAGGAAATAGTCTCTGAACTTCTTTTATTCTCCACTTTTATCTCTCTGATATCATAACAAAGGGCAGTTGGAGGTGGTACCCACTGACCCAATTCCGTCAGCTTTATCTATTGGCAATGAAGCCCTTTTATAATGAATCCCTTTTGACATATCAATATTTCCATGCCAAGATGCCCATTTGTTCTGAATAAGAATCAATAATGTTCAATTAATATAGATTATGTCACCAAGCAGTTAATTTAGAATGTCACTGGTATACAGTTCATATCCTGGCCTGAGCCTGAATACCATCCACCTAAAAGGACACATCATTAGCATAGAAAAGGCCAGAAATCCTAATCTCTTCACCTCCCATACATAGAATTTTATTCCAATGGGGGCATCACTCCCAGCTGATGACCCCCCCTCCCCATAAGGAGCAGCTAAAGATCATACTCTCAGATGACATTATTGCTACACTGGGCAGGAAGTTAAACCAAGTTGGCTTTTTACATATAGAGTGAATCTTCTTAGTACTGAGGACGTGGTATAAAGACCATACAGCTGTAGATTCTCAAACCTTTGACTAGTAAGACGTCTAAAGCCCCTATGTAATGTGAATCATGCTTTTTTATGTATATACTATATTATTTTTCTTTTTGAGTTCTTCCTTTTTGTTTGTACAACAACAAGCTTATTTTGCTACGTTATGCCTGCTCTTGTCTGGTCTATTTTACTGATGCAAATATAGGAGCGTGAACAACTAGGTTTTCTGGGCAACTTTCACTTCTTCTATTTTAAAATTGTTCCAGGAACATAGACTTTATATAACTCTGAGTAGATAACAAAGACTAGCACACATGCAAAGTGGTACAAATCTTAACCAGGTCATCTGTGGTTATGTAAATGGATATTCATACAGACATCAATGGTACCAAAGAACTCTTTGGGTTCCTTTGTGTTGTAACTTGACTCTGAGTTTTGTTATTGTTAAATGCCCTCAAGTTAGTTCCAATTCATCCCTCAAGTTAATTCCAAACCTTGTATAGCGTTTCTGAGGAGCAACTGGTAAGTTTGAACCTCCAATCTTGTGGTTCAAACAGACCTTGAGATCAAGTGCTTATCCTATGGCACCAAAGGATAAGCACTTAAAGCATACCTATGGTATCCATTAAGTCTGAGAATTTGGAGGCGAGCCTGAAGAGTATGAGTTAAGTTGGTAAGGGCTGGTATTCTTGGCCTTTTGAATACATAGTCACCCTTCCCTGACTTTCCCTGATAAAGCCCTGGTTGAATCCAACATCAGTCTCCTTGACCTGATATCAGTATAGTCCTCCTGGTGTGGTGCTGTAGGATCATCACTGATCTGCGAACCACAAGGTCAGCAGTTCAAAACCACCAGTTTCTCCGCAGAAACCCTATACAGTGTCGCTGACTGCGCTTAACAATAACAGTAGTTCTGGTGTGACGATGTAAGAACTGTGAACCACAAGGTCAGCAGTTCAAACCCATCAGCTGTTCCTCGGAAACTGTATATTGGGTTGCTATGGGTGAGAACCAGCTCAACAGCATGTAACAACAAGAGTCCTGGTATGGCTCTGTATGATAAGCACTGGAGTACTGACCACAAGCCTAGCAGTTCAAACCCACCAGCTGCTCCTCAGAAATTCTATACAGGGTCAATAGGAGTTGGAACTGACTCAATGACACTTAACAACAACAACAACAATTTAAGGATTGATGTTGGGATGATCCCCAATAAGTATTTTGTTGTTAAGGGACATAAAGTCCATTCCGACTCATAGCGATCCTATATAGGTTTTCCAAGGAGCAACTGGTGGGTTTGAACTGGTAAAATTTCAAAACTGATGATGGTGATGGTTAAAACATTATGTGGTTGTTAGGTGTTGTCAAGTCAGTTCCAACTCATGGCGACTTTATGCGCAACAGAATGAAACACTGCCTGGTGCTATGACGTCCGCACAATCATTACACTTGGACCCTTCGCTTCTGCCTCTGTGACAATCCACCTCATTGGGGGATTTCCTCCTTTTTGCTGCCTCTCCATTTTACCAAACATGCTATCTTTCTCCATGGCTAGTCCCTTCTGATAATATGTCTGAACTATGAGAGATAAAGTTTGGCCATCCTGACTTCTAAGGTGCATCTTACAACACAGAGCTGCTTGTTTTTCTAGTAGTCCAGGATTCTTCTAATATTCTTCTTCAATAGCATAATGCAGACACATCAATTCTTCTGTGGTCTTCCTTATTCGCTGTCCAACGTTTACATGCAAATGAAGCTCTTGAAAATAGCATGGCTTGGGTCAGGTTTACCTTAGTCCTCAAACTGACATCTTTGCTCTTCAACACTTTAAAGAAGTCTTGTACAGCCGATTTGCTTAATACAATATGTCATATGATTTCTTGACTGCTGCTTCCATGAATGTTATAGTGGATCCAATGAAAATCAAGTCTCTGATGACTTCAGTCTTTTCATTTCTTTGCAGCAAAGCATCTGATATTCCTCCATTCTTCACATGTGCAATTCAGTGTATTCATTATGTTTATACCATGTTTTTTCAACCATCACCATTAGCAGTTTTGAACTTTTACCACAAACCTTAACAGAAGAGTCAGTATCCCCTTATCAATGAGGGAGGAAAAGAAACATAAGGCCATTCCTAGGGCACTTTGTCTCAATAAATTTCAAAATAGGTGGGACCTACTGGTTTCTGTGGAGTCCTGGTGTGGCACTGTTGGATAAGCATGGGACTGCAACTCAATTAAACATCAGGGTCAGTGGTTGGAACTCACCAGCTGCTCCTAGGAGACCCTATACAGGGTCACTATGAGTTGGAACCAATTTGACTGCACTAAACAACAACAACTGATTTCAGAAATCTGTGTCCCTTACAAGGGACTCGTTAACTCATCTGATTTAAGTAGTAAGCATTGTATATTTTTATTAAATTTTCTTTGGAAGAATAGTAATTGAAGAATAAAAGGAAGTGTACTGCCAGTCTTCAGAAACCTTGAACAGGGTCAATATTATTCGGAACCGACTCAGTGGCATTTAACAACCAATAATATGAGTACATGAGTTATTAATTAGTACATGTGGTCTCCGCGAGTCAAAATTGGCTGGATTGTGATCAATGGTGTTATTATTTTAGGACACCGTGTAAAATACTTGAAATATTTGTGTTTTGACACCAATTGTGAAACTCTGTATTAATTGAACAGATGCTGCTGAAAGAAACAAACTTGCCTATTGCCATGGCATGATCCCCATTTTATTAGTCATACTATTTTTAATATTTTCCATTTTTCAACCACCCCTAGTCCCAACCAATGGCATCCTTTTGAGATAAGTGAGGAAAGTCCAAAGTATAAACTCTAAATCTTCAGCTGGATTCTCTGACATGGTCAAATGTAATTAACAGTATCAAGAAAAGCTTGAATTACAATTATGGTTAGGCAGGACAGTTTGGAAATGAAGAGGAGGATTTCCCTTTTAAGCTAAATTTTTGTGGGAAAGCTACAATTTTTAATCCTAATCATTGCTTGTTATTGTTAGTTGTCACTGAGTCAATTCCAGTCTCATGGTGACCCCATGCACCACAGAAGGAAATGCAGTATGAATCTGCGTCATCCTGTGAGTGCTATTGAACTGATGATTAGAACTACTGTGGTCCACAGGATTTTCGCTGGCTGGTTTTCAGAACTAAATTGCTAGGTCTTTCTTTCCAATCCATCTTAATCTGGATGTTCCAGCAGAATCAGTTTAGCTTCATAGTAGCAGTGGAAGTTTCCACTGATAGATAGGTGGTCGGAATATCATATCATTCTTGAGGAAGGCAATAATTACATCATGGACACCACTGACCATTGCTTAGGCTCCCTAAAGCATTACATTAGGGTCTCATTCACATGTAGATTGCAGATTCTGGAAAACCTTCAGATCTTTTTCTAATATACTTACATAAATAGAAAAATTTTGGAGTAATAACTTTGAATTATGGTGTTTGTGAAGAATAAGGAATATACTCTGGACTGCCAAAATAATAAACAAATCTGTCTTGTAAGAAATAAAGCCAGAGTGCTCCTTAATAGTGAGGATGGCAAGATTTCATCTTCTGTACTTTGGACATGTTATTGGAATGGACTAGTTAGTCCCTAGAGAAGGACATCATGCTTGTGTGTGAGGCAAAAAAATATCCAGATTCCTACAGTGTTCAACAGGGATGCTTTATTAAGCCTCGTAAAGGACAAATACAAAACAACCATGATCATCCGGATAAGGGAAACTGCATGGACACAGTGCAGAGTCCAGTGGAGGCCACTGACTCACAGCTATTGTTTCCATTATATAGGATAGAAAATAAGGGAATCATTACAAGATCTTGATTGGTGGCAGGTCAACTCATCAATGTTGCTGGTGGTACTACAGTAGTGGAGAAAGGACCATGCCTGGTTCTGGGACTTCAGCCACTGGGCTATATGGTGGTTGAGATTTGACTGCTTGACCATGTGACTCTGAATCACAACCAACCCCAACTTAAATTAGATAATATGCATTTTCTTGGCTCTTTAGATAAATGTTCTCTCTTAGGTTAAGTAATTCATTGCAATGGCCACACAGAACTCTCAGACAATATCCACAATGCTGGTTATTATTAGGAAAGTTGTTGTTGTTGTTGTTGTTGTTGTGTGCCATGGAGTCAGTCCCGACTCATAGCGACCCTGTACAGGGTTTCTGAGGCTGTAAATCTTTACGGGAGCAGAAAGCCTCATCTTTCTCCTGCGGAACAGCTGGTAGTTTCAAACTGCTGACCTTGCGGTTCACAGCCCAATTCATAATCACTACACTACCAGAGCACATTGCAATTCAGGATCAGGAATGCTCAGGATACAATTCTCTGATCAGGCTTCCCAGCCATGTCCAAAGGCATGAATCTCTCTGGCCCTGGGACCTTGACCTGGTCCCCACCTGCTTAGGGAAGTGTTACAAAGTTCTTTTAACTCAAAAGAAGTAAGTAAGTGCTCAAAGGTACCCTTGTTCTCCAGCAATCCTCCTGCCCAATGGCCTTTTGCTTTCTTGCTCCAAGGACTTGGAAGCCCACCACACTGTCTCCTGCCAGCCCCTGCTTCTGCAGCCACCACCTCTTTGCCACTTCTCATTGTCTCTAACCATCTCTGATGTTGCAGCCATTTCCTGAATGGAGATGGTTTAGCACAGGGATGCAGGTTCTAAAGGATGCGCTCCATCCCTGGCTCTTCTTTCTTCATGGTTGTTGTTATGTGCTGTTAAGTTAGTTCTGACTAACAACCATGCATAGGGTTTCTGAAGAGTGGCTGGTGAGTATGAACCACTGACTCTGTGGTTCAAACCAACCTTCTGGATGAGTACATATCCTACAGTGCCACACCAGGACTTTTTTCCACTTCTGAGATAGTTATTTCAAACCTAGTAAGATGGCATAAATGACCATTTCCCTCATTAAAATTCCATACCCCTTATTTGCAGGGTCCCACCGCAAAAGGTGAGGCTTTCTGCTCCCGTAAAAATTCAGAAACCCTGTACAGAGTCTCAGAAACCTTGTACAGGTTCGCTATGAGTTGGAACCAACTCCACGGCACATAACAACAACAACAACACTGCAAAGGAAAGGAGATTTGGTAGCATGGTGGTAGCGTAGTGGTTATGAATCATCAGGCTGCTAACCACAAGGTCGGTAGTTTGAAACTACCAGCCATTCCTTGGGAGAAAGATGAGGCTTTCTGCTCCTGTAAAGATTTACAGCCTTGGAAACCCTGTGCAGGGTTCACTATGAGTTGGAACCGACTCCACAGCACATAACAACAACAACTGCAAAAGATCCCATGAATCTTATTTACATTAATTGCAACCTATCCAATCCCTTTGGTGGGTCACAAGTACCTCACATCAGCAGAGTCATTTGGCGGGAGTTATAAACACTGCAAAGGTCCCGGCAGTGTTTCGTTCTGTTGTGTATAGGGTCACTGTGAGTAGGTGCACAACTCGATGGCTCCTAACAACAACAACAACAAAGACTATAGTTAGAAGGGCCATTTTCAATAATTCACTGAACCACACCCCATATATAAAATTTGCAGGTAGCCTTTACCATATATGTTGTGATTTTGACATTGAAGCTATCTTAGTCTGGAAGCTCCACTGATCCCTGTCCATCACATGTGAACTTGTTGGTTCCAGCATCCTAGCAAAAAGCAAACCTCTATAGTATGACAAACGGACACAATGTATTAAGTGGTGACTTAATAAATAGGTGGTGGTGATGTGATGATTATAAATAAAGAGTCCCGGTGATGCAGTGGATTAAGCATTTGGCTAAGCAAAAGGTGGGCGGTTCAAATCCACCATCCACTTGTGAGAAACAGGTGAGGCAGTAGGCTTCCGGAATGAATAAAGTAGAGCCTCGGAAACCCAATGGAGCAGTTGTACTTCGTGTTATAACATTGCTATGAGTTGGAATGGACTCAACAGCCGTGGTTTGACTCTGGGTTATTATTATGAATATGTTGGTGTTGATGTAAATGGTTAATGCACTTACCTGCTATCTGAAAGGATGTAGGTTTGAGTCCACCCAGAGTTGCCTCCTAAGAAAGGTTCAGGTGATCTGTTTCTGAAAAATCAGCCATTGAAAACTCTATGGATCATCGTTCTGCTCTGAGACTCAGGGAGTCACCATCGGTCAGAATCAACTCAACAACACCTGGCTCCTATTTGAGTTTGGATGTTGGAGGAGTTGTTAGCATGTTCAAGACACATGCTCCCTGCCCTTGGGAAGCCTGTAGCTCATAAAGTGAGTCCTGAGCTATGTTCATGATGCTTAATAACCCTATTTCTACCTAACTTTTTTACTTTAAGAACTACCAAGTATGAAGTTTCAGTTCCTATTATGTGTATTCCTTCCACCTGTCTGCTGCTTCCGTAGACCAGGCTGTCTGGGTGACTGTGGCATCTAGAAACAACATCAATATCACCAATGACAGGCATGCAGTGGCTTGGGTGTCATCAACATTCTATAGCCCAATCCTAGGATAAAAAAACCCAAAACATTGGAAAGTTAAATTAAGATCACTTGAAATGGGCCAAATATGCATCAGGCAGGCACAAAACTGCTCCAGCGGCTCATGCATCTCCCTAATGCGTAATGTGGGATGCAGTTGCAGGAGTCCTAATCCTGTTTCACTGTGTAGCATCAGGCCAATGATTCCATTTCCCTACTTAGTCTTCCAGCTGGTAGCATAGAATGGGGGAGCAGTTCACCCTTGCACAGAGTGACACTAAGAAGGATTAATTATTTAATGATTTAAGGGTGCTTGTAATATATAAAGAGTTAATAATCATCATTAGCCTTCCCCTCCCCTGATGTGAACAAATGACAAAGTCCTGAGGAGTCTCATTTGCAAGGATGCTTCTCAGAAGGCACACTATGTTACGCATGAGCACGTGAAATCCTGCGTAACTGTTACAGCCTTGTAGCAGGTCATCGTCAAGATTAAGTGGGAAAGGTATACTTACTTCCTCGCGTGGCAAGATTTATTCTGAAGAAGAGTTCAGACTGTCTGGAAACAGCAACCCAGAAATCTAGTTTCATTCTTGCTACTATTTCAGTGACTCTGAGTGTGGTGTGCACCATATATATTTATACAAGCATATCCAGCTCCTTGGTAGTTTTAATATATACAGATACAGCTACTGCTTAGTCACAAACTGAATATGTAGAACTCTTTTCTGTGCTGCACTTTATATCTGTCACGGGTGTTAGATCCTGGCCTATGTCACATGTTGGCTCTTATATCATGAGCCTCTAATCTTTATATTTTAATCAGTACACTTTCCTACTGCCATTTACGAATCGGGCTGCGAACCTTAAGGTCAGCGGTTCAAAACTACCAGCCGCTCCGCGGGAGAAAGATGAGGCTTTCTACTCCCGTAAAGATTTACACCCTCGGAAACTCTGTACAGGGTCGCTATGGGTCGGAACCGACTCAACGGCACTTAACAACAACGACAACAACTTATTCATGAATCATCACTATTATTTTTTTTCCTAGTTTTCACTCTTCCATTTTTAAAAACACCTTTCATTTTTTAAAAAAAACTCTGGTAGCATAGTGCTTACAAATCAAGCTGCTAATCTCACGGTCAGCAGTTCGAAACTACCAGCTGTTCCATGGGAGAAAGATGAGACTTTCTGCTCCTGTAAAGATTTATAGCCCCAGAAACCCTGCACAGGGTCACTAAAGTCAGAACCAACTACATGGCACATAACAACAACAGTGTTTTATTTTGAGGTCATTGTAAATTCATGTGTCTTTTTCCCGGTTTTCCCCAATGGAGTCGTGGTGTGGGGAATGGGTAATTTGCTGGATAGCAAGGTCGGTTTGAACTGAAAGGTCGGCCATTCAAACTCATCATTCACCCCTTAGAAACCCTATACGGGTCACTGTGAGTCGGAACCTACTTGACAACACTTAACAACAGCAACATAGTACAATACCACAACCAGGATATTGGCATCGATATAGTCAAGATGAAGGACATTTCCACAACCACAAGGATTCTTTCCATTGCCCTTTTGTAGGCATGCCCACTAGCTTTCTGATCCCAAATCCTCTTAAGGCATCTCTATTGTTAAGTGCCGTTGAGTCGTTTCTGACTCATAGTGACCCTGTATAGGGCTTCCGAGGAACGACTGGTGAGTTTGAACCACCTTGCAGTTCAAACCAAACTTGAGGTCAAATGCTTGTCCTATGGTGCCACACCAAGACATCTTAAGACATCTCTAGCAACCAACCACTAATCTGTTCTCCATGTCTACAGCTTTGCCATTCTAAGAATGCTATACAAATACGATTGCACAGTATGTAACCTTTTGGGTTGGGGTTTTTTTTGTGTTTTTTTTTTTAGTTTTGTTTTTGTTTTTGTTTTTACTTTCACTCAGTATAAATCTTTGGAGCATATTTATAAAAGAAAAGTTTTTATTCATTCTTGGAAGAAAAGCTGTTGTTAAGTGCCATGGAGTTGGTTCCAACTCATAGCAACACTGTATAGGATTTTCAGGGTACAATTGGTGGGTTTGAATTGCTGACCTTGCAACTAGCAGTCCATTACTTATCCTGCAGTGCTTCACTAGGAAGAATACTGACTCTGAACTTGTACTGTCAGAATCCAATAATGTCAGAGTTGACAGAGTCCTCTTCTTTGAATGATGAGGACTTAGAGTCTCAGAAAGGTTAATTGATGTGCCCAATGTCACACAGCTGTTCAGTGACAGAGCCAGAATGAAACAGTTCTGTCTGTACACCAGTGTGCTTTTTCATCATGAAGAGATACAGATAAACTATTACTCGTACTCTCAAAGAGGTTTATTGGTCCTATGGATTTTCTGGAGTCCTGGTGTGGCACTGTGGGTTAACTGGCTGCATTGCAAAGTCCTTTGAACCACAAGGTTAGTGTTTCAAGCTCACCAGCCACTCCTCAGAAACCCTATACAGAGTCACTATGGGTCGGAACCAACTCAATGTCACTTAACAACAACGATGTGTATTTTCTAGGCCACCAAAATGCCCGTAACATCTCTTTCTTAGAGTGCAAATGCATGCAAACTCAAACTTATACTGTTACCAAGAACATCTTTGGCCTTTGAACTCTTGCCTTCAGGCCAGTGCAATCAAAAGAAATGTATCACCTTGAATTCTTTGTGGAGTTAGATTTACAAAGACTCTTGAATAAAGATTCCTTAAAGAAGCACTCAAAGGGCATTGCATTCTACAATGCAAAATCAGATATTCTAAATTTCTTCCTTCTCTCTGATGAAAGTTCTGGTGCTCATGTTAGCTGGTCATTTCCATTCCTTTTCTTCCTTCCCCTTAAAAAAAAAAAAAAGAAAAAGTTTTACAACTTTACTGTCTCTCTCTTTCAGAACATTTCCTTCAAGTGACTCCCACTTTCAAGGTCTCTTTCCAATCCCCAGGACTTACCTGGTCTTGATTTTACGTAAATCATTTCATCTGCCCTTGGAGTCTCTATGTCATAATCACTCCGCATTAGAAAGCAAGAAAAGGAGAAAGCCTTAAAGACTTACCCTATGATATATTTTTGCAACAGGCCCAGTACTAATTTGGGCTCTCAACAAGTTATGAAGTGATTTTTACATATATGCATTAGAAAGTGTCCTAATATGTTTCAACTAAAATGCCTGAGTCATTTAACCTCTCTCTTTATAGAATCTTCACAGCTCTTATGGCCGCACTCAACCAGTGATAGTGTTGTTGTTGTTAAGTGCCATCAAGTTGCTTCAGACTCATAGTGACCTGTTAGGGTTTTCCAAAGAGTGGCTGGTGGGTTTGAACCACCGAAACTATGATTCGCAGTCCAGTGCTGATCCTACAGCTCCCTGCCAGCAATCACATTAGAAGTATTACATTACGTATAAAAATCAAGATATGAATGTTTTTAAAAATAGATGCTACTTTAAAAAGGAGTGTTTTTTTTCTTTAAAATCCTATTCAAAAATAAAAATTCTCTGAATACTGTTTTACTTATTTGTGATACAAGAATATATATTTGAAAGGTCTATTTGGGGTCTTACTCAACATAATACTGTCAATTTGTTAAAAAGTAAACTTGTTTTATAGTTAGAATAAAAGTTATCTTTACTCCAGCCATAATTGATTAATTGAAAATTAAACTGTAATTCACATTTCTGAGGTGTGACTCTGGAAACAAAACAGGGTTTTGAACTAATTTATTCATGTTCTACCCCTTGCTGAGAATTTGCATTTTCACCCTAAATGTGTGGGAGAAAGATGAAGCTTTCTGCTCCCCCAAATTTACAGCCTCAGAAACCTTATAGAGACATTTAACAACAACTACCCCAAATATAGGAGCTCTGGTAGCATAGTGGTTATGAATCTCAAGGTCGGCAGTTCGAAGCTACCAGCTGTTCAGTGGGAGAAAGATGAGGCTTTCTGCTCCAGTAAAGATTTGCAGCCTTGGAAACCCTGTGCAGGGTCACTATGAGTCGGAACTGACTCCACGGTACTTAACAACAACAACCCCAAATATATAAAATCATAATTTACCCTGTAACAAGATAACCAGTTGATTCTTAGGTACACATAAAAGTCATCTGAGGAGCTTGATAAAATCTAGGATGGAAGGGGATGGAACTGGAATGAACGGGGATGGAACTGGAATGAACGGGTTTGAAGTCCTGAAAGAAAAGCAAAGTTCAACCTTAGTAGACACCGTCAGGTGTTAAGTTTTGAAGACCTGTGGAAAATCACTCTGGGAACATGTTTCAGTTTAGTAGCATTGATATTAACTATACCATTTGTATATAGGAACGCTGGTAGTGTAGTGGATACAAATCAGGCTGTGAACAGCAAGGTCAGCAGTTCGAAACTACCAGCTGTTCCGTGGGAGAAAGATGAGACTTTCTGTTCCAGTAAAGATATACAGCCTCGTAAACCCTGTACAGGGTTGCGATGAGTCGGAACCGACTCCACGGCACACTACCACCACCACCAAAGTTATTAAGTCTTGGTGTGGTTGTTAACTGTAGGATAAGCACTAAATCCCAAGGTCCATTTTAACAACAAGATCCATGACATCTCAGAATCCCTGTACAGGGTCGATATGAGTCAGAACCAACTCAATAGCACTTAACAACAACAATGCTGTTTTGTTTTGTTTTTACAAACCCATGCAAATTAGTAAAAAGGTCTTATAAAAATCTAAGATTAAAATATACATCCTCCAAATATTGTATTCTGTCACTACATGGTAAAAATGACATTACACTTGCAAATTCAAAATGTCAGGAAATGCATATGATTAGTTTTTCACAGTTATATTGATTAACTTGTGTTATTTGTAATAAAGGCTGGATTTTAAAGAACCAGATAGTCATTGGGAACTTTTGCATATATGATCTGTGGATGTGTTAATTTAAGTTGTCAACAACATCTTTCACATTGTCAATTTTTTTCAAATGTGAATATACAAAGTTCCCGTTTTTTAGTCCCTAATTATATGTAATTCCAAAGGAGATGGTATTGCATTGAGTCTCCAGGCCCTTCTCCTTGCTTCAATATATTCAAGAATGTTCCACCTACATGTTTGGGAGAAGACTGTCTACTTTACTCAGAAGTGACTCAGAATAAGTTTTTCTAAAGGCATTTTGGAGTCCTGTTGTGGCATTGCAGGATATTGCACTGGACTGCAAAGGTTGGTTTGAATCGCTAGGTTCAAACTCTTCAGTCGCTCCATGGAAACCCTATAAGGGTCGCTATGAGTGGGAACAGACTTGATGACACTTAACAACAACGAAGGCATCTCAATGGCTTCTGACATATTAATGAGAAAATAAAATATATTGAAAAAATTACTAACTTGATAAAATCTACCTATTACCAGGAGCTCTGGTAGCGTAGTGGCTACGAATCGGGCTGCGAGCCACAAGGTCAGCAGTTCAAAACTACCAGCGGTTCCACGGGAGAAAGATGAGGCGATCTACTCCCGTAAAGATTTACAGCCTCAGAAACCCTGTACAGGGTCGCTATGAGTTAGAACCAACTCCACGGCACATAACAACATTACCGCTATAGTGCTGTAGGATAAAGACTGGACCGCAAGGTCAGTTTGAATTATAGTTAGCAAAATGTCACTTGCATGTGATATTAATAATTTTGTACAATAATTTCTGCATTCCATTGGGTCACCTTTCTATGAAATGGGCATAAATATGGATTTCTTCCAATCAGTTGGCCAGGTAGCTCTTTTCCAAATTACTTAGTATAAATGAGTGAGTGCCTCTAGTGCTGCCTCAGTTTGTTGAAAGATTTCAATTTATATTCCATCAATTCTGGGAGCCTTGTTCTTTGCCAATGCCTTCACTGTACCTTGGACTTCTTTCTTCAGTACCATTGGCTCTTTTTAAAAAAAAATGTTTTATTGTGAATTATGTGATAGTTTACATGGGAGAACATTAGTTTTACATTCATCCTATCGTATATCCTTTCATTGCCATGGTTACAATCCCCTCCATGCAACATCAACCAACCAAAGGGTATACTCTACAAGCCTGCCTCCTGATCGTCAGCACACTGTCCCTCTCCCTCTCTGGGTCTAGAGTCCCCAGCTGCTCCATCTCTCCACATCATCATCTTTGCCTCCATCTCTGGCATCACTGGTTCTCTGGGTAGGGTCATGCACTCTGCTCTTCTCCCTTGATGGTCCCAGGGACCTCCGCTCCTATACTGCAAAGTCAATCACTCCCCTCCTTTTGCTATACAACTTCTACCTTTACATTTCCAACCTTCACAGTCAGTCCTGATAACAATTATTCACAATTGTGCCACAAGAGTCTTATCCCCATCTCCTTTCATCAGCCCCACCCAGACAGATAGGATACCACTCAGTGGAGATTCTACCTTCCCTGCACCCTCTGGATCAAAACTCCCTCTTGGAAGCTTAGAAGCCAGTCACTTCTTGCCTTTGTAGCCCACTCCTCCCCATTTTGGGTAGCCAATGTCTAAGTTGTCCATCCATGTCTACCCTGTATACCAAGGGGGTGGGAATGATGCTCGCTGTAAAAATTTGTTCCCTCTTTAGAGCTACTGCCTCCATACGAGGAGGTCAAGTTCATCCAATTATATTAGATTGCTCTATTTTTTACTCTTCTTTCTTCTTCTAGTTGAGCTCTGATCATCCAGTCATTGAAGCCAGGTCAAGTGGGTATCATCTGCAAGTGTGGGTATTATTATGCATATGCCCTCTCTTCTTACCAGTTGGACACTTCACTCTCCATTCTAGTGCTCTGTGGCTATGTCACTGACTCTGGGCCCAAGAGTGCCCAGGTCTTGTCACACTGCTGGCTGACCAGGTCTCCACCGGGGTTCACAAGAGTCTATTGAACATTGTAGGGATTAGCTCGCAGCTTCATTGCTATTTTTCCCTCAGTTCCCCTTATCGGTGATGAATGTGGTCATCAATCAGAGTAGGTGTTCCCACTGAGTCTTAGTCTTGGAAGGGGATTTGCCCTGAGGGAACCCAGCCACTTGCCTTGAAGTACCATTAGCTCTTGTTCATACAATACCTCTTGAAATTGTTAAACATCTATTGTTTCTTTTGGGTACAGCAACTGTGTGTATTCCTTCCATCAAATTTTGATTCTTTCTACATCATTCAATATTTTGCCCTCAGAATCCTTCAATTTGAAAAGTTAAGGCTTGGATTTTTAATTCAATTCTTTCAGCTTTAGAAATGCTGAGTGAGTTCTTCCCTTTTGGTTTTCTAACTGTAGGTCTTTGCAAGTTTCATTGTAATACTTGACTTTGTCTTCTAGAGCTGCTCTTTGTAATTTTCTGTTCAACTCTTTTACCTCATTTCTTCCATTTGTTTTAGCATCTCTATGCTGGAGCATAAGTTTCAGAGTCTCTTCTGACATCCATTTTGGTCTTTTCCTTTTTTCTGTCTTCTTAATCGTCCTTGGCTTTCTTCTTTATGCTTTTGATGCCATCCCACAACTCTCCTGGAATTTTGTCACTGGTGTCTAATGTATCAAATCTGTTCTGAGATATTGTCTAAATCCAGGTGTTTATAGGGATCCAGAAATGGTGACATCTTAAATTATTATTAGGTCAGAGTTGGCTAGAGAAAGTGAAGCATTGCACTGGATATAAATAGAGCTGAACTCTGCTCATTGTGGTGGCCAATGTTACACTGCACAGTCATTTCTCCCCAATTTGAAGAGCCCTAGATAGCCAAAGATATCTGGGGCTTTTCTGTACCCAGAGAACCCCAGGTGATTCATCCGTATTGGATGTGTAATGTGCTATTTATCACTACTCTGGTCATATTCTACTCTGTGTAACATAATAAATATTAAGCAAGTGTTATGTTCTTACAGAATTTGCAGAATTGATCAGCTAACTTACAAATTTGATTTTCCAACAAAAGAAAATGGAGTGCTTTGCACAAAGGTTAAACGCACAGTTTAATTGGCAATTGTGCATTAGAAACATATTGCAAAATGATCACATTTTGAGAGGGATGCTTCAGATAGCATAGTTAGGGGAATAAGTTCTCATTTTTGACCATTAACTAATCAGGTCCTGAAAGTGAAGTGACAAAAATGGGGCAGCCTCAGTCTAGATAAATGTCTCACCAGGATATGATTTTCTTCCTCCTACACCCAATGTCATAACTCAGGATTTAGAACATATTACATAAGTAGACTTTAAGCATTCTTGTCTTGCCTATATAATTTATCCAAGTCTAACAAACTGCTAAATAGCAGAAAAACATACACACACATTCACATATACAATCTTGTGTATGTTGGGTATTTAGTATTAAAATTAAAGGAAATGGAGATATAGCACAATTTTAAGAAACTAATTTGGAATGAGTGTTTTACAATATTGATTTCCCCAAAAAGCATTGATGAAAAGTCCTTGTAGGAAATTAAGGGTATAAATTCCTCTTCAAAAGAAATTAAATGAAATGCCCTTCCTTTCTATTTCCCATTGAGGGTATGGATGGATGGGGACTTGAATGACTAGCTTGAAAAAATGTTTGACTCTTAAGAGATAGAGTCAATCTTAACTGACTTTCCAACTCATGAAAAATTGATGAATACATACAGAAACAAAAGAGAAAAGATCATTTTAAAATGCAGAAAACGAATGCAAACAGAATAAAGACCAAAAGATGAATTCAAGTTTAGCAGCTGTCCAGTGATTCACAAGCAATTTTGGAAAGACTTACAGGAAATGAGTCTAGGTAAAGGAGTAACCTGAATATATACATTGGATTGAAGGGAGGATGTTTCTCATGGGCAGCCTTATATTTTCAAATACTAGAAGGATGAAAAAGTACAAGTTGAAGAGGCTAAAGACATTTGGTTTTTAAGAAAGGGAACTACACCCTAGGAGAATCAGAGTAAAATATGTTGTAGATAAATCTTGATCAAAAGAGAACTGTTAGACTTCAGACATTTTATCCATTTTAGATACAAGTTTTCCCAATAGTGAAAATGTTTAGCATTTCAGCATGCACAGAGTTTTCTTCAGTAACCCTTAGAACATTCACCATCCTTATCCTTTTGTTTGGATGGATTCCAAGTCAACATAGCTCTGATTTGTGAAATACAAGCTTAGTGAACATGTTTTTCTGTGGCTTTCCATTCTGGTTTTTATTACTGTTATGGAATGAATTTTGTCACCAAAAATTGATAATTTCACAAGGCCATACTATTCAGTAGTATGTAATTGTCCTCCATTTAGTGATCTGATGCAATTATCCCATGATGTAAATGAGGCTGGATTAGGGACAAGTATGTCAATGAACCAGGATTCTATCTACAGGCTAAGGTTATATCCTGAGTCAGTCTCTTATGAGATATAAAAGAGATTAAATAATTGAGACCAGAGGGACCTTCATATGACAAAGAAAGAAGAGCTGGGAATGAACCAGGCTCTTTGGATCTAAAGTCCCTGTGCTGTGAACCTCCTAGAACCAGGGGAAAATTGATGCCAAAACATATGGCGATCCCCTAGGGGCACCAATTGCAGTGATGTTGAACAGAAATAAGGACCTTCTCCTACAGCCCACAAAGAAAATCTTCCCCTAGAATTCAGACTTCTAGCCTCCCAAACTGTGACAGAATAAATGTCCATGTGTTAAAGCCAGCCACTTGTCATTTTTCTGTTACAGCAGAACCAGACAGCTAAGACAATCACTAAATAGAAGTTAGTATCTCTATTGGGAAATTAAAATCCCTTTAATATTCTCAGGTATTATGGGCTTGTTGAAGTTGAAAAAGATAACTGTTCTTTAGATATGATTGAAAAGAAGCCAAGAATACAAACTGTACTTAGTTTATCATCCTCATAAAACAAACTCATAAATATAGTGATGTCCAGCTGTAACCACTATGAATTATGATCATCATTTTATCTGGTGAGTTCAGAAAGGCCTTTGTGCTTCTTGCATACTATAAAAAGCCAGACCAGCAATCCATAATTTGCATCAGTCATCACTGTAATCCTAATAGTTGCAATCAGCTCTGAAATGGAAATACTAGCATTACGTTTCTCATTTTTCCCTTGCAAAGGGAGGGAAGAGGTGGTCACATGGCTTTGACCTTTGGCTATTGATTGAAAACACTTACAGATGTGCATTTAGTCCTCAGTGCATATGTCACTAATGTGATATGACTTGCAGCATGATGGATCTAGTCGACTGGTATCCAAATAAGGAGGCTTAGATCACTGCCTGGAAAAACACCAACAGTTTCAAAGTTTATGCTCTCTGATTTGGTTGAGAGTACTTCCTATCAGGAGAGATCATTCCTAATTCTAAACCAAACAATAGTGAAGATTTGAAGAACTCAATAGCTGCATTTCATTAATACTTTTCTCTGTATCGTCTATTTCCCCAGCTGACTGCTGTTGTTCTTAAGTGCTGTTGAGTTGGTTCCAACTCATACTGACCCTGTATAGGGTTTCTGAGGAGCATCTGGTAGGCTTAAACCATCTACCTTGTGTTAGCAGTCCAATGCTTATCCTACAGCACTACACTAGGACTCCACACCAGGACTCCCCAGTTGGTAGAAGGAAAATGTCCGTTATAAAGAACTAGACCTTGAAACTGATCAATACTAAGAGATGCCTTACTAGCTCAGCCAAGGAAGAATCTTTGTGGTTTTCCCAAAGCCTGCCCTCCCTCTAAGTCTTCAGGTAACTACACTATTGTCCAGAAAGGTTGTACAGGTAACTTTAATTCATGCATCATGATTGTTTTTCCCCTAAACTATTTGTTGTTAAATGAGTAAGGGTTTGTAAAAGAGCAAATCAAATTTTGCATTCAACAAATCATACACTTTGTTTCATTGAAGCAATTGTAATCCCCTCCAGGAAACATCAGTTATTCGCCTTCCTCTGATTCTTATTTCTATTCCTATCCTCCTATCCAATCTTTCTGATCTTTTCCCTTAGGTAAATGCTACCCTTTTGGTCTTGAATGGTTGATTCTGGCATGTATCATGTTTTGAGGTGCATCATGAGATTTCCTTGAGCAAGCCTACCTTTGTCTGTGGCCAAATTCTTTCATCCATCACTTTGTTTGTGAAGACCTTGAACCCTGGAGTTAGGCTAGAGTTGAATACTGGTTCCAATTCCTTATAGCTGAGTGGCTTACAGAAAAATGTAAAAAGATGATAGTAATAGTCCCTGCTTCATAATGTTATAACTTGTGGAGTTTTGATTGGATAGTTTTCAAAAATTGATCACTAGGCATTTCTTCCTAGTCTGTCTCAGTCTGGAATGTTTGCTGAAACCCATCCACCTCAGATGGCCCTACTAGTATTGAAATACTAGTGCCATAGCTTCTAGCATCATAGCAGCATGCAAGTCACTGCAATATGACAAACTGACATATGGGTGGTGGTGAGGATGGTAGGACTTCAACTCACTAACTTTGGATACATCATCTAGAGAGACCAATCTTGAACTTAAAAGCTCCTGAGAAGCCTTCTAAGGTGCAACTATTGATGGCTCCATGTGCAGACAATCGAAGAGTGATGAAAATTGAAGATGCTTGGAATCAATTAGTCCAATGGACTAATGGAACACGTCAACATCAGTCTCCAACAACTGAAAGGGATCACATTAGAGAGCTCCAGATAGAGTGGTAGACAATGTGGAATAAAATTCAAAATTATCAAAATAACTGACCAGGCTTTTACTAGTCAGAAAGAGACTGGAGGAACCTGAGACTATGACCCTCAACAACCCTTCAGGTATGGAGTGGAACTCACCCTCAAGCCCAGTTTTCAAGCAATCAGTCGATAGGTATATACTGAGGACAACAGTAGTAGGGTGTGCTCACCATGGAATGGTCAACCATTCAATATCAAAAGAGCACCATTTTATCTGCGGACAGGGTTCAGAATGGTTGGGAAGGAGGGTCAAATGGAAATAGGCAGCACAGGGAAGAAGTAGGAGAGCTGTTGCATGGAGAGGATTGCAATCTTTGAGATGAAACAAGATGTGTGATGTTTTTGGATGTAAAACTGATGATCTGCCCTGTAAACCTTCACTCAACTCACAATATAAATTTCAGAAACACAGTAAGACCAAAGGATATCCTTTTTGGTAAAGCAGACAACCAACAAAAATGAGGGTTACCCTCAATAGCTCCAACAGTGGATTCAGACTTATCAACCATCAAGAAAATGGTGTAGAACCAGGCCATCTTCTCAGTTCCTGAGAAGGAAAGTGTGTCTGTAGTTCCCTTAGAGTCCTGGTGTGGCACTGTAGAATAAACTGGACAACAAGGTCTGTTTCAACTGCAAGGTCGGGGGTTCAGTTCCACCAGCTGGTGCTTGGAAACCCTATACAGGGTCGCTATGAGTTGGAATTGACTCGACAGCACTAAACAGCAAAAACATAGTTCCCTTAGGCTGCAAGACAGATAGTACCAGGGCCTGGTTTTTGTTATCTTCTCTTCCTCTGTAAACAGAAGGAGGTTGGGTCTGCTGTGATCCTTCCTTTTTTTTTTTTAAAGGGGGTTATTGTAAATATTTACTCCTATGTAACAAAACATTTTACATTTCAACAATCATCCCTTTTACAGTTCAGCTGAGTACTTATTAAAAAACCAAACACATGTTCATTGAGTACTATTGCAATGAACCAAACGATGAAAACAACCCAAGTGGTCGTCAACATTTCATTCTGTTGTACATAAGGTAGTCATGTATTGGGGCAGACTTGAAAGCATCTAACAACCATCTCATAATAGTATGTTGGGAGGATCATATGAGTTAATGCCTGTGAAGAACTTAAATATTGCCTTGCTATATCACACTATAAAGGAGCTCTGGTAGCACAGTGGTTATGAATCGGGCTGCAAACCACAAGGTCAGCAGTTCGAAACTACCAGCTGTTCTGCGGGGGAAAGATGAGACTTTCTGCTCCCATAAAGATTTACAGCCTCGGAAACCCTGTACAGGGTCACTATGAGTTGGAACAGACTCCATGGCACATAACTAACCAACCAACCATCACATTATAAAGGAGCCTGGTAGCATTATGGGTTAGGTGTTGAGCTACTAACCACAAGGTCTGTGGTTCAAACTCACCAGCCACTCTGTGGGAGACAGATGAGGCTGTCTGTTCTTGTAAAAAGATTCACAGTCTTGGAACCCTTATGTAGGGTTGTTATGAATCCAGATAAACTGGATGGCGGTGAGTTTGGGTTTTGCACATTATAAACTTTCAATAAAGTTAGTTTTTTTGTTTGTTTGTTTTAATTACTTCTGTGTACTCTCTGGCAACTACAAGATACAGTCAGCAAAACACAACTGAAAGAAATTAATTAGGTTATTTTCCAAACCACAAAGCCAAATGTACTGCCATAGTCAATTCCAATTCATAGCAACCCTTTGGGATACATTAGAACTGCCCTGTAAAGTTTCCAAGGTTGTAATCTTTTCAGAAGCAGACTGCCATATTTTTTTCCTCTGGAGAGCTGGCAGATTCAAACCACGGACCTTTCAGTTAGTAGCCAAGCACTTTGACCATGGTGCCACTAGGGTCCCCGTAGGCTACCTTCAGGCACTTAAAATAGCATTAAGGAAATGTTTGCATAGGGAAAGGGGAGAAGAGAAATTTGAAAATTGAGGATTTAAAATGGCAAGACCTAAATGGAACCAGAGTTTCTGGTCAACTAGGAGACAAAATGACCACTCTAAATCCCAGAGAAAAAAATCATATATCAGAGAGAAGAAGAACATTATAAAGATGAGTGTACAAAAATGGTAGCTGTAGCCATTAGAAGCTAGGTATTGTGCTCTTTTATTTATATGACCTAATTTTAACCAAGCACAGTTTTCTGAACTAGATATTAATCATCCTATTTTAAAAATAAAGGAACAGGCACAGAGTGGTCCCACAGTTAGTACCTTAAGGGACTGGGATTAAATATAGTGATGTCTAATGCCTAAACCTGAGTACATTGACATTCTAGCTTTTACCTTGTGGGAATACACTCAGGACTCTGGAGGCTCCCCAGATGATAAAAGAAGTGACTAATAATGTCTCTACTCCATTTTAATTCTGCTTGTTGTTGGAAAGCAGATCCCTAAGAAGTCCAGCTCCTCTTCCTTTTAGCGTAGAACCAGTGTTGGCCTGACTAGAATAGAGCTGGCGTGACACAACAAAATGTGGCCTAGGTGGAAGGCTGGGGAGGAGAAAGACATGCAGATGAAGCATACCTTGGAATATAAGTGTTTGAGGGGGGAAAAATACTGCCAGTAGAATTTCCATTTGAGTAAGGAACTCACTGAGCTTCCAAATGAATGACACTTCACATCCACCTCTGCAGTCTGCCCTGCCTCATTTGTTTCTGGAAGTGAGAGGAAACATTCTCCAGGTAATATAATTTATACAGTGTTAAACTCAGCCTGGGGTCCTCGTGTGGTATGGGAGGATCAGCACTGGACTATGAACTACAAATCCTCACAAGTGGACCAATAAATAGTATCATAATAAATGGGGGAAAAGATTAAAGTTGTCAAAGACTTCATTTTGCTTGGCTATACCAAAAACATTCATGAAAGCAGCAGTCAAGAAATCAAACGATGTATATTACATTAGGCAAATCTGCTGTACAAGACCCCATTAAAGCAATTAAGAACAAGGATGTCAACTTGAGGATTGAAGTGTGCTGACCCAAGCCATGGTATTTTCAATAGCTTCTTATACATGTGAAAACTGGAAACTAAATAAGAAAAACCATAGAAGAATTGATGCTTTTGAGTTATGATGTTGGAGAAGAATATTAAAGGTACCATGGACTGCCAGAGGAACAAACATACTGTGTTGGAAGAAGTACAACCAGAATTCTTCAAGATGGCCAGACTTTGTCTCACACTTTGGACATATTATCAGGAGGGACCAATCCCTGGACAAGGGCAACATTCTTGGTCAAGTGGAAGGACAGCAAAAAAGTGGGAGACCCCCGTCATGATTGATTGGCACAGTGGCAGCAACAATGGGCTCAAGCTTAGCAGTAATTGTGAGGCTGGCACAGGACTGGAAGGTGTTTCTTTCTGTTGTACATAAAGTGACTGTGGATCAGAACCAACTCAATGGCACTAACAACAAAAACATTAATCTTACAGTGCCATACCAGGACTCCTGGATGAGCTTCTTCATGTTGTTAAGTGCCATCAAGTTTCTTCTGACTCATAGTGACCCTGTACAGGGTTTCCAAGGGGCAGCTGGTGAACTTAAACCACTGACCTTGTGGTTCAAATGACCTTGAAGTCCAGTGCATTGACCTACAGTGTCTCACCAGGACAAAATGGACATAGTGAAATATTATTCCTTCATAAAGAAAAAGGATGTTCTGAAACATACTATCGCATGGATGAAACTTGAAAAGCATAATCAATGAATTAAACTGACCAAAAAGGACAAATATTGTATTATCCAACTTATGTGAAATATCTAGAACAGGAATTGTGTAGATACCCACCAGAAGCTGGACAGAGGCAGTTACTACTGAAGTGGGGCTGGGTTTCTGTTTGGGTTGATGGAAAACTTTTGGAAATGGGTAATGGTGATGGTTGCATAAAGGATGCAGATAATTATGTCACTGAATTGTCCGCTGAACATTGGTCAAACCAGCAAACTTTTTGTTTTCTGTATACACCACAGTATAATTCTCAAAGGAAAAGAAATCAAGTCAACTTTCTAAGAGCTGTATGCTTCCTAAGATCAGAGGACAGAGCCTGGCAGGGGGTAGATCCAGCCGTTGCATTCTAGGGCATCAGGGAATTTGATTCAAAGTCACACATCTCTTCTTCTGGGCTCTCTGCTGAGGCTGGAAGATGGATTTCTAACCTGGATCTGAAGCAGAGAGGGAACTACGCTGGTTAAGGTATAGGGTAAGGGAATATTGTAAGTGAGAATCCAATGCTTTTATTGAAGGGTTGGGTGGAAATTTTTTTGACTTGAATGTAAATATAAACCACACAACAAAATTCTTGAAGGTGGTTCAGGTATGATGGCCTCAGTTCATTGTTTTTCTGCCATTGAGTGAAAGCAAGAGCTTCCCAAGTGGATTTCTGTCCTTGTGTTTTTCTTCCCTGTCTCAGTGTGTGTTCAGTGAGGAACTGCTGCAAGAACAAAGCATACTGAATTCAATCGTGATACAAAAGAGCCCAACAACAGAACCTCCTCAATACCCTTGAAAGCACACTTACATACTAGGGCTCACACACACAGGGTGAAAAGAGACATCTGGAGTCTCTTCATTTCACTTTTCTGTTGTAAAGGTGACCTCAAGTGTGACCTCTCTTTCCCCTCACAAGGTCTCTTTGTCTCTTCCTCTGAGCTGTCTATAATGCAAGAAAACAGAGAGGAAGAAATCCATTACCACTGAGCGAGTCAATTTCTAATCATAGCGACCATGTTGACCAGAGAACTGTCCCATAGGATTTCCAAGACTGTAAATCTTTATAAGAGCAGACAGCTTCGTCGTTCTCTAATTGAGTTAAAGCCACCGACCTTGACATTAGAAACCCTATCTTAACCCACTGCACCATCAGGAATCCTTAGAGAGGAAAAGGTCATTGTCAAACATCTCTAAACAGAGGAACAATCTCCAAGACTTAAACATCAGATCAGCTTCTATCACTTCACTGTCCTGCCCACCAGAACATTCTAGTAGTCTCTCTCAGTGACTTGTTCTGGCCGACACTGTGAAAAATTAAAAGTTGAAAATTCTTCATGTAACCCACTGCCTCCTAGTATGAATGAATCTATTAGCAGACCTTAAATCATCTTCTTAGGCTGTTGGTACCTTTTATGCTTTCTGACGAAACAAATGATTCAGGCCAGGGTTGGGGCTCTTTGGAAAACCAGTTTTTCAGCAAATGGGCTACTTTTCTAGACAAAAGCAATTGTCTTCTCTCACAGCCTCCTGAATTGGAGGAAGACTCATTAACAACCTGCAATATGCAGATGAAATAACCTTGCTTGCTGAAAGTGAAGAAGACTTAAAATACTTACTGATGAAGATCAAAGACCACATCCTTTGGTATAGATTTCATCGCAATGTCAAGAAAACAAAAATCCTCACCACTGGATCAATAAAAAACATTCATATCAATGGAGAAAAGATTGAAGTTGTCAAGGATTCCATTCTTCTTGGATCAATCATTGACACTCGTGGAAGCAGCAGTCAAGAAATCAAATGACATAGTGCATTAGGCAAATCTGCTGTACAAGACCTTTTAAAAGTGTTGAAGAGCAAAGATGTCAGCTTGAGGACTAAGGTGCACCTGACCCAAGCCATGGTATTTTCATTAACCTCATATGCATGCAAAAGCTTGACAGTGAATGAGGAAGACCATAGAAGAATTGAGGCTTTTGAGTTCTGGTGTTGGAAGAGAATATTGAAAGTACCATGGACTTCCAAAAGAACCAATAGATCTCTGTTGGAAGAAGTGCAGCCAGAGTGCTCCTTGGAGGCCAAGATGGCCAAACTTCGTCTCTCATACTTCAGATATATTGTTAGGAGGGACCAGTCACTGGAGAAGGACATCATATTTGGTAAAGCAGAGGCTCAGAGAAAAATAGAGGAAGCCTCCCAGCAAGATGGATTTGCTTGCTTAATGGGCTGAAGCACATGGCAACAATTGTGAGGTTGGCCCAGGACTGGGCAGTGTTTCATTCTGTTGTGCATAGGGTCTCTATGAGTCAGTACCAACTCAATGGCACCTAACAACAACAGCAACAACAACTCACAGCCTCACACCAGGCGGTGAGCAGATTGGAAGACAGTCTTCAGGGGGGTTAGTGAGTTCCCTCCTCTACCAGCAACTGAACTGTGCCTCTAAGTGACGGTTCTCAGCAAACAGGAAGCCCCCAAAGACAAGTGGTTGGAAACTCAACGATTTGCAAGCATAGTCACTAATGAGGAACAAAGTCACTATTTATTTGAAATAGTGACACAGTTCTTAGAAGCTATCAGCACATTTAACACATTTCAACTATGTGGTTAGGTTCAAAATGACAGGGATTTCAAGACCAAAGGCTTCTAGAAAATTTCAGCAACCCAATTTATCACTGAAGCATTAAGCCAGCATTTATTTAAGGTCAGGCTGTTTGAAATGGAAATTTGAGAAAAAATGCATTCTTGATGTGTAGGGCCTCTAGAAAAAGACTATTTTCTTGCTCGTGGTGTCCAGAGATTTTTCTGTGAAGCACTAACCAGCCCCAGCTCAGTGTTGGTATATCCTAGATACTTTTAAGTAGTGGGAACTGAAAAAAAACGATGAGTGGCTAACCACTTTGAGGAGCAGAGAAAAAAAATACAGGCTATTGAGACAGCTACATTCAGGTTCTAACTTCAGCTCTGCCGCTTCTCATTAATATTAGCAAATTGCTTACATTGTTTAGTTTCCCTTTCATTATCTGTAAACCATGGAGCCCTTACCTTAAACTATCAGAGTCCTGGTTGTGATGTGATGCTGTAGGATAAACACTGTGCTGCTAATCACAAAGTTAGCAGTTCAAACTGCTCCTCGGAAACCCTATACAGGGTTGCTATGAGTCAGAGTTAACTCAACGGCACTTCAGAACAACAACAATAACAAATTATGGATAAAAATATGTATCGCACAGTGTTGTGTGTGTCAAATGCTCTATATCCTGGTACACAGAAGTAACGTAATATATGCTGAAACAAGGAGACTTGAGAGTCCTGGTGTGGCACTGTGAGTTAATGCACTCGACTGCAAAGTCGGTTTGAAACGCAAGATCGGCAGTGCAAACTCATCAGCTGCTCCTCAGAAACCCTATACAGGGTTGCTATGGATTGGAACCGACTCAACAGCACTTAACAACAGCAGCAAAGAGAGTTGGGTACAATCAGCAGAAGTTAAGAACAGAGAGAGGTTAGAAAGCTTTGTGATATGTGAATGATTTTAGAAGGTAAGAGAAAAGAGAATACTAACCCAGAGTCCCTTTCTCCAATGCCAGATGAGGTCGACAATCAAAAATAAGAAATGAGCTTCATGTAGACAGCCCTGAGGTTGTTACCAACTGGAAAGAAACAGCCTCTACTTTGTTTTGCCTGACACTCAGAAGTGTGATCTGTGGACCAACCTTCTTGGCATCCTTAAAAACACTTTAGAAATGCTGCATTGAGGCATCCAGCCCAGGCCTACAGAGCTGGAATCAACATTTTAACAAAATTTTCAGGTGACCCATTTGTACTTTGAAAAGAAATACTGGCCTTTAGCACCCTGCTTATCTTTGGGTCACTAGGTTCTTTGGTTATTATGCTTCCCCTGCTGAGTGGTATTGGGAAGAGGACACTGGCAGGGAATTTTCTGAACATTAAAGTGAATTATTGAACTGGCCAGCACAATAACATAACAGATTTATCTTATGCTAGACACCTACTAGAAGGAGCTATGGTAGCGTAGTGGTTATGAATCGGGCTGCTAACCTCAGGGTCAGCAGTTCGAAACTACCAGCTGTTCCGCGGGAGAAAGATGAGGCTCTCTGCTCCTGTAAAGATTTACAGCCTCGGAAACCCTGTACAGGGTCGCTGTGAGTCGAACCCAACTCCATGGCATATAACAACAACAACAACAAGATACCTACTGGAGTCCTGGTGTTGCGCTGTATGTTATTGTGCTGAACTGTAAAGTCAGTTTGAACCACAAGATTGGTAGTTCAAGTTCACCAGCTGCTCCTAGGAAACCCTATACAGGGTCATTATGGGTTGGAACCGACTTGAAGACACTTAACAACAACAACAAAGATACCTACTAGATACCAGAGTCCTGATGTGGCGCTGTCAGATAAAGCACTGGACTGCAAGGTCAGTTTGAACTACAAGGTCGACAGTTCAAACACACCAGTCGCTCCTTGGAAACCCTCTATAGGGTTGCTATGAGTTGGAACTGACTCAATGGCACTTAACAACAACAACAACAGATATCTATGGCTTGCTTCAGGGAAAACAAAGGGGAAAGTTATGGATCAGTAAACAGATGCATTTTACAGATCTTCTCCCTCCACCTCCAGGAAAGACAACAGTTTTAAATTCTTCAAAGAACCTGCTCATTGGCAGCCAGTTTAATTCATCTTCTGACCTGTGGGCAGAAGCACAGTGTGGCTTGACAGGAGGGACCTCACAGGAGGCATCAGACCCCCAGCTAATTCAGTAATAAGGAGAACACACACAATGCTAAAATCTCTGGGAAATCAGAGAAAATGAGTCTCTGAGAAATCCTTCCACAGATCTGCCACTCGATAGGATCTACTCATAGATTTTGGCAACTATAGAACTTACTGTATAGCTCTTATTAAAGGGGTCACTTTCAACTTACAGAATGACTAACTAATAGGAGGTCTTCCTTCCCCTCACCCAGGAAACAGTGTCAGTTACCCAGCATGTACCCTCTCCCAGGAGAAAGACAGCGGTGTCCTCAGTCATACAAACCCATCCTACACTCGACTGAGTCTTCGGATAACGTTGACTTGGATGTCACTGCTGTTGTTGCAACACAATTTAAGTTTGTGTCATTTTTGTCATTGTGGATTTCACCAAATTACAGGTCTCACATATGTGTTAAGGCTTCACGCTTCAGCTTAATTCAATCTGACTTAGTAATTTATCAATGGAAGCCAAAAACATCACTAAAAGTGAAAATAAGGTCTAACAAAACCAAAAATAGATGAAATCTATTTTGATTCTGAGTTGAGGTTCCGCATTTAGATAATGTCATTGTTCACAAAATGATGGAAGTGAAAACATTTACCTTGTCAAATTTTAAACACGAATCCTCAGCTGAAGGAAACTGCATTTATTTCTCAATTTACCAGTAGGTAAATTCTCCACTTAAATATCTCTTGGTAAAAGAAAAAATGAAGGCATAGCCTCTGCGTTTGTTTTCTTCTGGGCATTGTCAGCTTGGTTCTTTCAGCAAGCAAGTCCTTTGAGTCATAAAGCTATGCCTGTTGTTGTTAGGTGCCGCAGAGTCAGTTCCGACTCATAGCGACCCTCTACTGGGTTTCGGAGGCTGTAAATCTTTTTTTTACAGGAGCAGAAAGCCTCATCTTTCTCCCGCAGAACAGCTGGTAGTTTTGAACTGCTGACCTTAAGATTCACAGCCTGATTCGTAACCACTACCCGCCCAGAGCTCCTTAAAGCTATGCCTTGTTGTTGTTATGTGCCATGGCGTCGGTTCCGACTCATAGACTCATAGCGACCCTGTACCGCGGAACAGCTGGTAGTTTCGAACTGCTGACCTTTCGGTTCGCAGCCCAATTCATAACCACTATGCTACTTCTTAAATAAGGAAAGGAGCTTCAGGATTACATAGTGCAGGAGCAGCTTCAGGATTCCTATGTGAACTCACTGTGAGTCAGAATCAATTCAGTGCAAGTGGGTGGTTTCTTTACTAAGAGTGAGCTTTGGAACTTTCTAGTGTTAATCTGTATAAAATTCCTCTTCTTTTGACTCACAAAAGATAAAAAAGAAAGATGGGATGGGATGGAATGGGTTAGGATAGGATTGAATGGAATGTAACAGAATCTCAAACTTAAAATATTAAAAGCTCCGTCAACTGACAATAGTGTATATCTGAAATGTTAACATACATGCCTGGAGCAATAAGTTTCATTAATGAGCATTAGAATGATAACTGGATAGTAAGACAGACTTTTTCTTGCAAAATTACATTTTCTAAAAGGAGTCTATAAATTGTAAGTACTCATATTGCTCTTAAAAGAGTACATCTATAATCAACTTTCCCTTATCCCAGCTAGCAGAAGATTGCTCATGAGGAAAGATGTAGATAATGTCAGAGATTTCCATTAGGGCTGAGTTCCCACCTCTCACTGCCTAACTCCAGCAGGAGTTGTCAATGAAGTCCTTTTAGTTTTCCATTTTCTTCGGCCCAGCCTCGGATAGAGACACTCAATAGCACTAATGGGAACACTAATGAAGAAGAAAGGAGAAGAGATGCACAGATCGTGAAGAGGCTGCTGGCGGGCAGGCTGATGAGCAGAAGACATGTAGGGGTAGTATCAGGTTGGGAGAGAATCTGTAGAAATCAGGAGAGAATGAACTCCCTATGTATGATTCACTATAAACCCCCACTCTGCTGTAGCATACTGAATGTTAAAGTTTATGTCTCAGCATCCTGAGTGTAATTAATAGAAAACAAGGAGCACAATGCATCAAAGACTGGTGAAGCACTTCACATTTGAAGCCCATCCAACCTCACTTTCTCCATTCTATCAATAGAAAACAAATTACCATGGCAGAAGTGGTCCATATGCTGAGATGGATTTTACATTGACATTGCCTGTAGGTAGATGATGAGCCCTGATGGGTTAAACATTATGGGTTAAACATTAAGCTACAACCCAAAGGTCAGTGGTTCAAACCCACCAGCCTCTCCACAGGAGAAAGATGAGAGGATCTGTTCCCGTAAAGAATTACCGCCTTGAAAACCCAAAGGAACAATTCTATTCTGTCTTCTAGGGTCACCGTGAGTAGAATCAACTGGATGCTGGTGGATTTTTGTTGCTGTTCTTTGATGGGATTTTTGTTGTTGTTGTTTGAGACCTTAGGGAAGCCACCCATTTATGTACCAACGAAAATGAAAGACCTATGCGGAAGCATCATAACTGGAGATGCTGGCCTCCTAAATGCCCTGCTGAGTGCTCTCCTTACTCCACGTGCCCCAGTCAAATAGCCAGACAGCAATTAACCAGTTGCCTTTGAGCCGAATGGGACTCCTGGCAACATTCGGTGTGTCAGAATAGAACCAGGCTCCATACGATTTCCAGTGGCTGATTTTTCAGAAGTAAATCACCAGGCCTTTCTTCCAAGGTTCTTCTGGGTGGACTTCATCCTCCAAACTTTGAGTTAGCAGCTAAGTCATTGACCCTTTGCAATATCCAGGTGGTGTTGTTGTTAAGTGCCTTTGAGTCGATCCCAACCCATAGAGACCCTGTATAGGGTTTCCAATGAGTAGCTGGTGAGCTTGAACCACTGACTTTGCAGTTCAAATGACTATGCAGTCTGACGCATTAGCCCACAGTGCCACACCAGGACTCCAACATCCAGGTACTTCTACATAAAATTACTGTTTACCTTACATTGCCTAGACTCACAGTTACCTTCCAAGACATACACTAGGGCAACTTTATCTTTCTAGTTACCTGATATAGCATATTGATAACGAGTCAAATATGTCAGTTAATTTATCCATTTTCTTCAGAATTAAGTAGACTGCATATGTATTCACTTTTGAGTGGCTTAGTGCGTGGATATATTAATTATTCATGGGTTTTGTTTGGGTTGCAGGAAACCCTTATATAGCTTTTATTTCCTAATGCATTTGATAGGCTCTTTGTGTATGATCACATTATACAGGTATCGCTGGCAGTAAAGTAAATTTTAAATGATAGAGTCTGCACTTTTGCACTAAAAGATGGTAGAAGGTCATTCATCGTATTTCCTGTCTTCCTGTTTACATGCAGGTACATAATCCTGCTCATCAGAAAACTCCACCACCACAGAATCTTGCTCTGCCAATTGAGCATTATAAATCACGTTTCTATTAAACAACAGGGCTACAAATGCAAGCATACTTGCTGTAGATATATGTGGCCATCTCTAATTCCCAGCAGATTAGCCAAAATTAAAGGATTGTCAAAATCAAGTGCTGGGATTTAATGAGTAAATTGTTTGAGTTATGGGCATGAGGAATGTGTGTCTTTCTAAACGCATTAAAGGAAGACTGGTGGCTCAGTGGCTAAGTATGTGGCTGCTCACCGAAAGTCTGGTTCCAATCCACCAGTCCCTTTTAGAGAGAAAGATGTGGCAGTCTGCTTCCACAAAGTTTGTTGTTATTGTTGTTGTTGTTCTTAGGTACCATCGAGTCGGTACCAACTCATAGCAACCCTATGCACAGCAGAACAAAACACTGACTGATCCTGGGCCAACCTCACCACTGTTGCCACGCTTGAGTCCGTCAATGCTACCACTTAGCCAATCCATCTTGTTGGGGGTCTTCCTCTTTTTCTCTGACCTCCACCTTATCAAACATGATATCCTTCTCCAGTGACTGGTCCCTCCTGACCATATGTCCGAAGTATGAGAGACGAAGTTTGGCCATCTGGGCCTCCAAGGAGCACTCTGGCTGCACTTCTTCCAAAATGGATCTATTGGTTCTTTTGGCAACCCATGGTACTTTCAGTATTCTTCTCCAATACCCTAACTCAAAAGCATCAATTCTTCTACGGTCTTCCTTATTGACTGTCCAGCTTTCGCATGCATATGAGGTTATTGAAAATACCATGGCTTGAGTCAGATGCATCTTAGTCCTCAAGCTGACATGTTTGCTCTTCAACACTTTCAAAAGGTCTTGTGCAGCAGATTTGCCTAATGCAGTACGTTATTTGATTTCTTGACTGCTGCTTCCATGAGTGTTGATAGTTGATCCAAGAAGAAAGAAGTCTCATGACTAATCGCGACTGTCACAATTGTAAAGGTAGAAGTTTTGTAACAAAAAAAAAGGGGAGTGGTTAATCTTACAGTCCAGAAACAGAGGACCCTAGGACCATCAAGAGAGGAATGCACAAGCAGAATGTGGGACCTTATCCAGAGAAGCAGCAGCGCCAGAGATGGAGGCAGACTTGGGGGCATGGAGAGGGGAAACAGCTAAGGACTCTAGATTCATGGACTAAGAAGAGAAGGACTAAGAGCTGGTGGCCAGGAGCAGACTTGCAGAATGTGCCCTTTGGAGATGTAATTTATTAT
>NW_006408684.1:6124342-6125582 GCF_000296735.1 Chrysochloris asiatica | reverse complement strand
AGGTAAACATCTTTCTGATATTCTCTGCTTTCAGCCAAGATCCATCAGAAATCAGTAACGACATCCCTCGTTCCACGGCTTCTTGTGAATCCATCTTGAACCTCTGGAAGTTCTCTGTCAATGTATGCTTGCTGCCGTTTCTGTATTACCTTTAGCAAATTTTTACTCACATGGGATATTGTCCAATGATTTCTGCAATCCATTAGGTCACCTCTCTTTGGAGTGGTTGTTGTTATTTGGGGCCATCAAGTTGATCTAAATCACAGTGACCCTGTCTGTAACAGAATAGAACACTTCCGGGTCCTGTGCCATCCTCATAATCATTGCTAGATTTGAGGCCTTTGTTGTAACCAGTGGGTCAACACATCTTATTGAGGATCTTCTTCTTTTTTGAGGACTCTCAGCTAAACATTATGCCCTTCTCCAGGGACAGGTTCCTCCTGATATGGTTGTTATTGTTAGGTGCCTTTCAGTCCATTCCGACTTACACTGAACCCTGGCTAGTGTTTCTGAGGCTATAAATCTTTATGGGAACAAAAAGTATCATCTTCCTCCCTAGGAGTGACTGGTGGGTTTGAACTACTGACCTTGTGGCTAAAAATCCTGTGCTTCTCCTACAGTGCCACCAGTGCTCTGGTTCCTCCTGATAAATTGCCCAAATTATGTGAGGCAAAATTTTACTATTCTCCCTTCTAAAGAGCTTTCTGGATGTAGAGGCAGTTTTTGGATTACGTTGGAACTGCCTCGATGGCATTTAACAACAATAATGAGTCAGAATAGACTGCACAGCAATAAGCCCCCCAAAACCATTACCCTGACTCATAGTGACCCTGTTTAGGGTTTCCAAGACTATAAATCTTTACAGGAGCAGAGAGCCTCTTCTGTCTTTCCAGGAGCATGTGGTGGGTTTGAACTGTCAACCTTGTGGTTAGCAGCTTAACTCTTAACCCACATCACCACCAAGGAATGTAATTATTATGATAAAGATGTTTTAGTGTACCTGGAAATGTTTCTTCAATGGCTTTGTGCATAGAAATATACACTATATACTATATTATTGTTACGTACCATTGAGTCACTTTTGAATGATAGTAGCCTTATGTACAACAGAATGACACACTGCCTGATCCTGCACTGACCTCACAGTCATTGGTACACAAAGCCCATTGCTGCTGCCATTGTACCAGTCCATTTCATCGGTACTGTTCCTCTGTTTTGCTGACCCCCCTCCTTACCAAAC
>NW_006408684.1:6060955-6119131 GCF_000296735.1 Chrysochloris asiatica | reverse complement strand
ACTCCACAGCATATAACCAACAAACCAACTAATGCTAACTATTAAATTAAACCGACTGCCTTCATGTTGGTTCCTACTAATAGGAACCCCATAGGATAGAGTAGAACTGCTCCATAGGTTTCCAAGGCTATACAATTTTGCGGAGTGACATGTGTTTGAACCATCAGCCTTTCTGTTGGCAGCCCACTACTTAACCTACAGTGCCATCAAGCCTCATTAACCATTAAATAGATGCTTCTATTGGTCAAACAGTGTCCTGTGCTGATATCTTAAAATCAACAGTTCAAACCTACCAGCCGCTCCTTGGAAACCCTGTTGCTGCTAAATTAGTCCCTCAGGTTATCACAAAAAGCTGCAAAGCTTCATCTTTTATAAAACATGGCATTAAATTAAGTTCTAATAACTCTTTTTTAGATTTATTTGCCAAGTACATTGAACAACGTAATCTGAAAATGAACATTTCAAGATTCTTAGTTTAACTGTGACAGCTTGCGTACTTTTGTATCCAAAATGGAAATCACAACTTTCCCCAGTGTATACAGTTAGACTTACAAATTTAGCCAAAATTAAGCTGCAACTACAAAAAAGATTTTTTCAGAACATCTAGAGGAAATTCATATTAGAACATAATTTGATGGCACCAAACGTATTTTGCAAAATAAGATCAGTTTCTAAATTGCTAGCTTTTAGAAGATATTTTTATTCCCACACAAGCATGTCATGAACAAGAAGTTACCCTTAAACACTTGTTGTTTTTGATAAGTGTTGTTGAGTCAGCTTTGATACACAGCAAATCTATATAGGGTTTCTGAGGAGGACCTGGTGGCTTTGAACTGCTGACCTTGTGGTTAATGGGCCAGTGCTTACCCAATTGCACCACAAACATTATTTTTATTAAAATATGGTCGTATGTGCTGAGTTCTGAGAATAGTTAAGGAATTCAGAAAATAAAAGAAATTTCTTTTTACATGAGATTTTGAGCAAATCAACTTATTTCTCTTGAGTCTACCTTCCTCTTTCATTACGAGATTGTTGTTATTGTTAAATGTCATTGAGTCAGTTCCAACCCATAGTGACCCGGTATAGGGTTTCCAATGAACAGCTGGTGAGCTTGAACCACTAACCTTGTGGTTCAAACCGACCTTTCAGTCTAGTACATTAACCTGAAGTGCCATACCAGGACTCCCATAATGAGATACTGCTATTATATTGTATTCAAGTTGCTTCAGCTTTCAAATTCTACTATTTTAATGTCAGTGCCCTGCTCTACAGTAAAAGAATGGTGATTGGCATTTTACCGTTTTTCCAAAGGAAACATTTGGGAAGACAAGAAAATCTCAGGCTATGTGTGTGTTGTGAAGTCTTCATAATCATTACTGAAATCTGTAACATCTCTGTGGGGAACATTTCATTGTACTCATTCTATGGAAAAAAATACTCTGATATTTAAAGAACCAATATTTATTAACTTCTCTAAAGTTACTACTTAAGATTTTAAACATAGAAATTGTCTAGCTTCAAAGCTCAAATTCTTTCCCTAGATCTTTAGAATTCCTCAGCTCATAAACCCATTCCTTCACTATGTCTACAGAGACAGTAATACTTAACTTTTGATTAACAAGTGATATTTCTAAAGCAATGTCACAAGTTTTGCCCCAAATGGCTCTTAAAATTAGAAGACAACTGTGATTATCCACGTTTCATGAACTACAGAGTGAAAATTGTAAGTAGTAGCCATTTAGTGACAGAGGTACAACTGGAACGAAGTCTTCCTGTTTAATATAGTTTTTTTTAGTGGTATACTTTGAGACTTCCAAGAGATTGAACCCACAGAGGTGTGGGGAGAAGAAGATTTAGGAGAGGAGATACCTTGGGCCCCTTAGCGTGGATGGAGTCATAGGGCTAGAGAAGTGCAAAAGACATCTTTCACCACATTATGTCATACCCTTGCTAGGTACTCTTTACCAATTATGTTGTTGTTGTTGTTAAGCGTCATGAAGTTGTTTCTGACTCATAGTGACCTTATAGGGTTTCCAAAGAGCAGCTGGTGCGTTTAAATCCCAGACCTTTGGGTTAGCAGTACAGTGCTTATTACCTTAAAGCACCATACAGCACCACACCAGGTCTCCTAAAAGTATTTTGCCAATGAAGCTGTAAGCAATTTGAGTGGGAGAACTGTTCGTTAATGAATATAAAATGATCATTCAGTAATTTAATATCTGGGTTCCAGAATCCCACAGAGAAAGAGAAGGCCGAGCCTGAAAATCATAGAAAAGGCAGGCCTGAACAAAGGTCTGAATAAACAAACTGGCATCCAGTCCTCCAAAGACACCGATTTTTTAGGAA
This sequence comes from Chrysochloris asiatica, assembly GCF_000296735.1. Lineage (NCBI taxonomy): Eukaryota > Metazoa > Chordata > Mammalia > Afrosoricida > Chrysochloridae > Chrysochloris > Chrysochloris asiatica. Next base: position 6,116,785 of record NW_006408684.1, on the reverse strand, counting down.
AGTTGTTCTAACGCCTTAGCGTTCTCTCTGGTTGAGCATGAGCCTTTTTTGTTACCCTGCACTCCATATAGTATAATAACTTCAGCCAAACCTCAAACTGTATTACAGTAAATATCACCAAATTTTTGCCGTATAGGTTTCTTGTGGACATGCTTCATAGTGTCACTAACAAATGTTCATGATTTACTTTAATATCTTCAATGGCAAGTGTGGGCACTCATAGAGAGGAATGATTGTCAAGCTTCTCTCTATTTTTGTTGAAGTATAATTTCTAGGGCCAAAGAATAGTTATAACTTGAGGTCAGGTATCAGCTGTCCATAATCAGCCCTTAGCTTTCTGAAAGTCTCTTAATCTCCTTGTATCTTTCTTGGGCCTAAAGGAAGGGATGGGATAACAATGCTGTCTCTGATAACTTAGTGGTTATGAGTCAGGCTGCTAACCTCAAGGTCAGCAGTTCGAAACTACCGCTGGATAAAGATGAGACTTTCTGCTCCTGTAAATATTTACAGTCCCAGAAATCCTATGCTGGGTCACTAAGAGTTGGAACCGACTCCAGGGCACACCATCACCATCACCACCACCATTGCTTCAAAGAATTTCAGGATCAATACAATGCTGTTGTTGTTGTTAGGTGCCATTGAGTCAGCTCAAATTCATAGTCACCCTGTATAGGGTTTCTGAGAAGCAACTGGTGAGTTTGAACCAACATTGTAGTTCAAACTGACCTTGCAGTCAGTGGAGTATTTTATCCCACAGTGCCACACCAGGACTCCAATAAGATGCTAAGAGTCCTTTAGAAGTTAAAAGCAGCATACTAAACACATAAGAACCAACCGTTCTTCCTTTCTCTCCCTGCCTCCAACCTTCCTTCCCCCCTAAATGACTCCGCATCCTCCTTCCATGTGGGAGACCCACATCCAGTTTCCTGCCAATGCACCTCTTGTGTGGCCACCACTCAGCAGAGCTTTGAGTGTTGGGATGGAGCCAAGATTCTAAATCTGTGTTGAAGTCTGAAGTTCTTGAGAATGAACTATGATCATCTACTAAACCTGAGTTAGAAGAATGAGATGGGGATTCAATCTAAGACTGACCAAATTACATGCCTCCAGAGATCCCTTAGGAGCTCTGGTAGCGTAGTGGTTATGAATCGGGCTGTGAACCGCAAGGTCAGCAGTTTGAAACCACCAGCTGCTCCGCAGGAGAAAGATGAGGCTTTCTACTCCCGTAAAGATTTATAGCCTTGGAAACTCTGTTCAGGGTCGCTATGGGTCAGAACTGACTCGACGACAGCTAGACGACGGCACTTAACAACAATGAAGTTACACAGGTTTCAGCGGAGCTTCCTCGTGAAAACAAATTAGAAAGATAGGCCTGGTGATCTTGTTCTGAAACGTCAGTGGATGAAAATCCTGTGGATCCCAATGCTCTGCTCTCATTGTGCATCATGTGATCCATGATCCAGTGGAAAGTGAGCACAATTGAGCAGCAGCTAACACCACCAACAAGCAGCAGCTAACACCACATCCAAGGAGAGATTTAGGGGAGGTGTTACTGTAGGATATGCACTGGACTGCTAACCATTAGGTCAGCACTTCAAATCCACCAGCCATTCCTTGAAAATCCTATACAACATCCCAGTGAGTCAGAACCAATGCCATGTCACTTAACAACTGTGAGAAATTCTCAAGCTGGTCCATCTTCAAGAGTAAAGGATGCATGAGATTGCTAGGCCAGACATAGGGTGTTGATTCACACCAGGGATATGTGAGCAGGATGAATTAGGGGAGGTGGGAAAGGGGCTTCTTGTTGTTAAGTGCCATCGAGTTGGTTCTGACCCATAATGACACTGTATAGGGTTTCCGAGGAGCAGCTGGTGAGCTTGAACCACTGACCTTGCAGTTCAAATGGCTTTGCAGTCTGGCACAATAACCTGCAGAGCCACACCAGGACTCCGTTCTAGGACTAGGAACTTTAAATAACAATACAGTCATTAAGACCATGGGCGCCATGCTAACTGGGGGAGGAAAAGTGGGAATAAAATTAAAATGGGAATAAAGTGCCTTGTGGGCACTTCTGCCAGTGTCTATTGGGTTGGGTGCCTGATTTTGCAAAATTCAATAAAGAAAACCTCACTCTCACTAAAATGAGTACAGATTGGATTACTTGAGCATTTGTTGATATTAACAACATTTCTCACAACAGGCTGAGTGAAGTGGGGCAGTTAAAGTTCAAAGTTGAGGTCTAACTCTGCTTCTGTATTGTTAAGCAAGGACACTCTGAAGAGGTCATTATTGGGGTCAGATCTGAGGAATGTGCACTATTTACTTGACTGAACCATCACCATCAGCATCAGCACAGTTAGGAAGGACCAGAATTGCTCTGCTTTTTATTCCATATTTCCAGTCTCTCATTCTCTATAGATATAATTTATTTACCCTGCTTAGAAAGTTCAGGAAGAAAATAAGTGGAGGAAAAAATCAATAATAATGAACGGCCTTCCATTCAGAAATATCATCAAGGATTAGTTTTCCTTATTCCACTAGTAACAGCAAAGTTAAAAGATGATACCATTATAAAACCCAAAAGCCCAAGTTTAGTGGAATTAATAATCAAGAGATCTTCAGATCAATAGTCTTCAGATTGTTTTGTGCAGCCCGGTAATTCCCACTGAATACTTCACACTGCATCTGAAACTCCATTTAAAAAATAATTTGGAGTGCCTTTTATACCTATGAAAGATGCCAAATTTGTGGTTTTGTATTTTAAACTCACCACTGAAGGCACGGGATATAATCAGCTAGCTGGGCAGTTCTGTTTCAGACTTCCATAAAGGTCTGTGGCTTGTCAAACCTCCTTGAAATCCCTCTTTATTTTATTTCCACCATAAAGTAGATATATAAAAAGCATCACATCCTTCATTTTACATTAGGAATAAGGCTGGTTGACACAAATTTTGTTTCAATAAGTCATTGCTTTGTTTTGATAGGTAAATGTCCATGATTTCTCCCTGACTTAGAGCCAGAAGGGAGGGACTGACAGGCTTGGTGAAACAAGGCCACACTAGGGTAAGACCCTCAAGATATTGTTCACAATTATGGGGATAGAAGGAGAATTTAAATTAGCATTAAAAACAATTTTGAATATCTCACATTTGAATAGTGCTTTCCATTTTGAAGACGTGTTTTAGCTTTATAAAGAGATTAAAGAAAATATGTTACTGATTTGGAAATTGAAGGTCATAATGGAAAATTTATAGGGATAAAAATATCTGAATTGGCAACTTGAGGAGGTGAAGGCTTTCCACAATTCACATCCTTTCCTCTCTTCTCCTTCCCTAGACTCTCTTCTGCCTCCCCAAAGCTCCATTCCCTCATATTGTTGTTGTTGTTATGTGGCCATTCAGTTCCTATTCAAAGCAATCCCTATAGGCTTTCCAAGGAGTGGCTTGTGGTTGCAAGCCCAGTGCTTAACCTATAGTGCCACATGCACACAAATATTGAGTCAGTATATGTTTCAAACACATGAAAGGCTCTGCGAAAAAAGCAAGGGAAACATGAGATAGCCCACCCTTTAAAAGCGGGTGAAGATTTATACTACAAAAAATGCCAATCAATAAACTATTTCCCATTTCTTATAATAGAACAGAAAAAGTGAACCTTAAACAGGAGCTGGCATTAAAGCTTGTGGGAAGCTGACTTCTCTCTCCCATTCCTGTAACTTCCTCAGTACAAACAGATGGATGTCCTACCTGGGTCCTACACCCAGATCCTACCTGAAGTCTTTCCCAAGCTATGAATCTGAGCAGTAAGAGACCTTGCATGTTTTCTGATCCAATCATCTCGTTTTTGTAATTGAGGATCTAACTGATGAAAGAAAAATCTTGCTCAACATCACACATGGAATGGGATAGGATGGTGGAAGACAGAGCAGAAGCACTTGATTCAATCATCTCAAGGTATCTTTCTTATTTCCTCATTGAAGCTAATCCATCTGTGACCTTTCAGAGAGGGCTCTTGCCTTCTATTGCTTAAGAGTAGTCAGGTCTGGATGAGTTTCCATATTATCAAAGGTTTATTATAGGAAAGAGGTTTGCAAGTGGAGACAGGGAGGATTTAATGCAAAACTTAATCCCAATCTCCTCAACAAAAACTTTGCTAAGGTTTTTGTTTTGTTTTGTCTTAAATGAAGGTTTTGGAAGAGGAAACCCTATTGTGTTTATTCATAGGGCTAGGTATGGGATTTCCAGAATGGTCCTTTTAGGAGGGCCATGCTAATTAGTGGGTACTAAAGAAATGCTGCTAAGCATGTCTTCAAGATGTATTCCACCCTAAAGGCCTCAGGTGTAGAGCTGTAGGTTAATGCGCTGGACTGCAAAGTCAGTCTGTTTGAACTGCAAGGTCGTAAGTTCAAGCTCATCAGTTGCTCCTGGAAAACCCTATACAGGGTCGCTATAGGTCGGAACCTACTCAACAGCACTTAACACCAAACAACATTAAAGGCCTCTGGTAGGAGCAGACAAAATGTGTTATGGGATGTCCTTTTTCAGCACTCCAGTTCCAACCCCTCCCAGGTGTTGGCATTAACCTCTGATCCCAGTAAAAGGTCACCCTTCAAGGTGGATAACACCAATTAGACTGTACAAAAACAAGAGAGTAAAATACAGAGATCTTAAGGGTGGTCAGTTTATAGTAAACTGGTCAAGAACCCCTCTACGCTGTCTCAGGGATCTAGAGAGATCAAGTAGTAGATGTCGTTGGGTTTGGGCCATAGGAGGGTCTCGGTTGGGCTCATCATAGCTGCTTACATTAACAATGACTTGAGCAACACAAGTTGCTGGGGGAACTATCACAGTTCTTAGAAATCATCCATTTCTGAGACTCAGTGAACTTCTACTGAGCGCCTACTGTATATGTCCAGGATGCTGGGCAAAGCCCTAGGGGTACAGCAGAGAATCAAGAGACCTCCAGTTATTGAGACAGTATTTGTTTTCCTAGTAAGTCTTTCCAAGAGGCCCCCTAAGCTGCCTGCCTTAAGAGGAAAAACAAAAAAAGTGCTGTGATTTTTCTAGACTGTAAGAGTTCCTGGTAGATTTTAGGTTCATATAATTGTGTCATTCAAAAACAGGTATTGAATGAGTATCAACTATTTTATGTACAGCAGAACCAATGTAAAACAAAGCTAAATGGAAGACAAAAATCAATCCAAATTATTCTATGACTGCTTAAAATGATAATGCCCATTTTTTAAATGTTATTATAAAGAAAAAGTTTATCTCCCCCTTCTTTTTGGAGCATGATAACTGGAAAACACTTATTTTTGACACTGAAGGAACATCTTGAAAGATAGATCCCGAATATCTTATCTGTTGGTAAATTCTTCTTGCATATTGATTGAGTCATTTCATTATTTTCTACTCGGCTTTAAACTTGAATATAGATTGGAACACCACAAAATAATGGCAGGGCCTTCTACACTCAGGCTCTTAGAGTAATATCTCATGCTATTGGCCATATATAATGATTCATACCTTGGAAACGAAGTCTCTAATGTACAGAAAGATAGCCAGCATGAGTTTGGTCGGTTGACCCTGCCCTACCATGTTCTATGACAGATGACTCTTAAACAGTGGGAAATCATGAGTGTGAGAAGTAAAAAATTTCACAGAACCAAAAGTGTTCAGTAGATCAAGTTGGGCTCAGAAGTCAGGAAAATACCCATACTGAGTCTGGAAGCACAAAACAAGAGGATAAGCTTCAAGGAAAGTCAACATGAAATAAAAGTGTTGTTGTTTTTATTAAGCATCCTCGAGTCTGTTTCGACTCATAAAGACCCTGTATAGAGTTTTTGAGGAATATAGCTAGTGAGCTTGAACTGCCAACCTTGTTGTTGGTGATACAGTGCTTATCCTACAGTACCACAACAGGACCCCCAAATAATACTACTAGTTAGATTCCACTGTAACTAGAACCCACAGATAGGCAACACTGACATCAGCCTCAGCCGTAGGGGAAATATGGGCTGGGTAAAATCAGATCAAACTCAAGTCTTAGAAAATGTAGTCCCAGTCATATGATTAACATGGGAATACAGGCACCAGATAACCAAGTTAGATGGCCCAGGCTCTAACACAGTAAGACACAGAGACTAGCTGGCATTACTGGAGATTTGGAGTTGAACCTCTTTACAGCTGAGGTCAGGGTTAGTCCAAGACACTGGGCATTTGGGGGCAAAGTTTCAAAGGTGGGGTCAGGAAAGCTGCAGAAGCTGAGAGCAAGGTTGGGCTTGAACTAGTGACCTCACAAGTTTGTCAAAATGCTTAAAATGATATTGTGTGCATGTACATACTACATAAAATTCTTGTGTTGCTCAAGTCATTGTTAATGTAATGCTCTTGCGTAGTGTGTTACGGGAATTTCTCAGTCATCTATTCAGCACTCAGAGGAACATAAAATATAGGCTATTTCTTAACTGAGCTCAGTTAACAAAATCAGTTTCTGTGGAGCCAACTATGGGACTGCATGTCAGAGTAGAGTTTTCAGTAGCTGATTTATTAATTTTTTTAGCAGATCTTTGGGTCTTTCTCCTAAGGCAGCTTTGGAAGGGCTTGAACCTACAGTTAGCAATTGGTTAGCAGCAATTTAATGGTTTGCATATAATGTTGAGGAGTCATGGTATGGTGCTATAGATAAGCACTGAATTGGTAACCACAAGATCAGTGGTTCACATCCACCAGTTGCTCACCTGAAAAACATACAGGGACTCTATGAGTCAGAACAGACTTGATGGCACTTAACAATAGCAACATTTAGTGTTGGTAAAATCCATATCCCCTATACTACCAAATTACTTCTCTTGCATATATTTGCTCTCCATGGTAGCTCTCCATTGTCCAATGATAAGTAGGCATGAGTCTCTTCTAGCCTTTCTGGAAATACTCAGTTGTCCTCTGAAGTCTATAACCACCTCAGTAACATGCTGGCCTGCCTGGCAAACACTTGTGGGCTATAGAACAATCACTAATATATCACTGGAAAAATGAAAACTTTTCTTTCAACCAGAATATTCTAATCTCCTTCTCAGCACAAGGCATCTGATTTGCATTAGTAATATCACCTTCAGTCTTCCCAAGAATGCTAGGATATCTGTTTTACAAATGAGCACACTCAAATGGAAATTGATCCAATACCCATTTCCACTGGTACATAGTAGTTCCTCACTTCCCTTTGCCTCTCACTCAGCCCCTTGCCATTAAGCAGAACAGCACATTTTTCTTCCTTGCCCCTTTCCTTCCACACAACACCTCCCCCCAATGCATGACTGGGGTGGGGGGAGAGGGTCTACTGTCCATATTCGACAAATGTTGTTGTTGATAGTTGGCCTGATGAAACAGTAATTCATATTTAGTTTTTACTTTGATTGTTGTTGTTGCGATCCATAGCAACCCTGTACAGGGTTTCCAAGGAGCGGCTTTCAAAGTCATTTCCCTTAGCATTTTATACATGACTTGCTTTGCCTGGGTTTCTAGAACCAGTAAGCCAAGAAAGTCTCCATAGGATACCTGTAACCTTGAAAGGGATGCTTTTGCCTCCCTGAAAAAGAAGGAACTAACTTTCAGCATAACATCTCTGGGATCTAACATGGGGAGGTGCAAGAAAAAGTATGGACTTAATAAATAGGTTAACCCTCCTAGCAAGGTGTGAGATTGGGGACAAGGGAAGGACTACACTTGTGTTAAAGAAACGATTGTCAAAGATAAAGAATGAATGTAGTGTGCATCCTTGATGCACCATGTCTGCCACATGGTCAGCCTGTGCTGCCCCTACCACTCCACTGCTTCCGTTCTCCATCCTCATCACAGCTACCCCATTTATCTCCCTTGGACATCTCTCTGCGTCTCTCTTACCTTTATTCAGTACCGCCTAGTCCCCTTTCTTTACCAACCACAGATGAGAGTTAATATAGCACTGATCTTTCACAACTTAAAGGTACCAGGAAACATTCCTTACTGAGATTTGCCCATATGTCCATATATCTGAATGGCTGTCAGTAGTTCACTTAATAGGTTTCAAATATTTAAGCATATTTGTGGCCTTTGAGGTCAGTTCACACTCTTCAAGATAACTGTATTTCTTTGTCATCCATCTTGGAGGGATGTTGTCAATTGCCCAACCATTATAATTTCATTTTCCTGAGAGAGCTCATTGAAGCTATAGGTTTGCTATGTAATAAGAAACAGCTAGGTACATCACTGCAGCTGAAATAATGTTGAGTTTCACAGTGCATCACTTCAAAGGCAAATCATACTTACTTTCCAACTAGTGGAAAGGAATCAGAATCTGGAACAGATCTACCAGATCAAGGAGTAGGTTAAAGTGAAGTGAGATGGAAGGTAGAGCGGCAAGTACAGAAAAATGAAGCATGCGAACAGACCCAGCATGCCGTTCAGTCATCCATGAGTAGGACACTATCTAGTCAAGTCCATACAAGAGAACCAGTAATCGAGGTGTTCAAACAAATACCAGGGTCCAGTATCCAAGTTAAGTATCTGGATGTGGGACCATTGGGAATTCAGGCAGGTAGACTTCCATTCTGGAATTACTGTTCCCTCATTTAAGAATTCCAGTCACTAAGTAGTAACTTGGAGTCATAACCCCAATCCTTGGACAGAATATAAATAAGTAGAATAAATATCAAATCACCATCAGAACAAGAGGGCATTGTATTCAGGGTTGGGCCATTGTTATGTTGGCATGAATGGAAGCCAGGACTGCTTACATGGCCCCTACCATAGGTGAGGTTGGTTGTGAACTCTGAGGGATGTGGCAAATACTGGGCCCAGCTAAAGGATGAAGAAGAGAGGCTGAGCCAAGGTCCTGGGCAATCTTCTGATGCCCATGCCCTGGGCAATAGGTCACTGTATTCATGCTTTCTTCTTCTTTTTGTCCCCCAACAAATTAAATGTTTTGTTTGATTTCAATGATCATAATCCCCTCCATGTGCCATCAGTTAATAGTATTCACCTCTATTCCTTTTAACTCATATATCCCTTCCTGTTTGCTTCCCTACCGTCATCTTTCCTCTGTCAATCTTCCTTTTATTGTATATTACCTTCCCAGTCATCCAAGCTAACACGTGTCTACCCTCTAGTGAATGAATAATTCTCCCTTCCTTCCCACCCCTGGTAATCATCACGGTGGTGGTGGTGGTGTGCCAGGCAGTCAGTTCTGATTCATAGTGACCCTGTGTTGGGTTTCTGAGACTGTAAATCTTTATGGGAGCAGAGAGCCTCATTTTTCTCCCACGGAACAGCTGATAGTTTCCACTGCTGACCTTGAGGTCAGTAACCCAACTTGTAACCACTACACTTCTCTATCATAAAATGTTTCTCTTACCATGAAAACCCTTTCTTGACTTCTTACAATAGTGGTTTCATACCATATTTGTCCTTTTGTGATTGACTAATTTCACTCAGCATAATGTCCTCCAGGTTCATCATGTTATGAAGTGTTTTGCAGATATATCAGTATCCTGCAACTTTGCCATAATATTCAATTGTGTGTATGTACCAAAGTTTGTTTAACCATTCTTCTGTTGATGGGTATGTAGGCTGTCTCTATCATTTTGCTATTGTGAAGAGTGCTGCAATGAACATGGGTGTGGATACATCTATTCATATCACAGATCCTATTTCTCGAGGATATATACCAAGTAGAAGAATTGCTGCATTAGATGACATTTCTATTTCCAACTTTTTGTGAAAGCAAGTGCCATACTGTTTTCCACAGTGCTTGCATCATTTTATAATCCCATCAGTAGTGTAGGAGGTACCAGTTTCTCCACACCCTCACCAGCATTTGTTTTTTTCTATTTTTCTGAACGTTGCTATTAGTTCTAAGGGTAGGATAATATCTCACAGTTGTTTTGATTTGCATCTAGCTGAATGAAGGAACTCTGGTAGCGTAGTGGTCACGAATTGGACTGTGAACTGAAAAGCAGTTCGAAACTACCAGCTGTTCCGCGGGAGAAAGATGAGGCTTTCTGCTCCCATAAAGATTATAGCCTCGCTGGGGACTTGGGATCCAGAGAGCGAAAGGGGCTGAGGACTGTGTGGGGGTGGGGGGTGGGGGTGGCAGGCTTACAGGTTACGCCCTTTGGTTGGGTGAGGATGCATGGACGGGATGGTAGCTATGCCAATGAAATGATGTATGATAGATTGGATGTAAGACTAATGTTCTCCCATGTAGACTATCACAGAATTTACAATAAAACATTTATTTTAAAAAAAGAGAAAAGATTACAGCCTCGGAAAACCTGTACAGGGTCGCTATGAGTCGGAACTGACTCCACAGCACATAACAACAACAACAATGACTAATGGGAAGGAGCTCTGGTAGCTCAATGTCAACAGTTCGAAACTACCAGCAGTTCCACGAGAGAAAGATGAGGCGCTCTCCTCCTATAAAGATTTACAGTCTTGGAAACCCTGTGCAGAGTCACTATGAGTTGGAACCAATGCCATGGTACTTAACCAACAACAACCAATGACTAATGGGAGTCCTGATGTGGCGCTGTGGGTTAATACGCCAGACTGCAAAGTCTCTTTAAACTGCAAGGTTGGCAGTTCAAGCTCACCAGCTGCTCCTTGGAAACTCCATACAGGGTCCCTATGGATTGGGAACCAATTCAACTGCACTTGACTACTGAGAGTCCTGGTGTTGTGCTGTAGGATTAGCACTGGAATGCTAACCACAAGGTCAACAGTTCAAATCCACCCACTGCAGCTCCCCAGACACAGGGTCGCTATGAGGCTGTACTGACTCAAAGTCATTTAACAACATCATTAGCTGATGACTGTGATAATTTCCTCATATGTTTGCTGGCCACCTAAATGTTCCCTTTGGTGACGTATCTGTTTATATCCTTTGTCTATTTTTTAATTATACTGTTTGTCTTCTTTTTGTTGAGATGTTAAAGTGTTCTATAAATATTAAAAAGTAGTGCCTTGTCTGAAATGGCATTGACAAAATTTTTTTCCCAGTCTGTGGGTTCTCTTTTTAGTTTTGTGAAATCTTTTGAGGCACGTAGTATCTAATTTTCAAGAAGTCCTACTTATCTGTTATGTCTTCTGCTGTTTGTGTGTTTTTATGCCTTGTATCAGAGTTCCTAAATTTGTTCCTGTTTTTTTCATTGATGACCTTTATAATTTTAGCTTTCACATTTAGGTCTTTAATCCATATTGAGTTCATTTTTGATTTGATTATGGTGTGAGATATGAATTTTGTTCTACAAATGGATTTCCAGTTTGCCTGCATCATTTGCTGAAGACACAATCTTTTCCCCTTATTTTGGCTCTTGTCAAAGATCAACTGAGTGTTGTTGTTAAGTGCCGTTGAGTTTCTTCAGACCCATAGCAACCCTGTATAGGGTTTCCAAGGAGCGGCTGGTGAGCTTGAAACGCCGACCTTGCAGTTCAAACCGATTTTGCAGTCCAGTACATTTACCTACAGCGCCACACCAGGAGTGTAGGTGCACAGATTTACTTCTGGGTTTTCAGTTCTGTTCCATTGATCCATGTGTCTTTCATTGTACCAGTATCAATCTGTTTTGAGTACTTTGACTGTATAGTAGGGTTTGAGGTCAAGAAGGAAGAGGTCTCCTACTTTGTTGTACTTTAGTAATGCTTTGCTTATCTGGGGACTCTTTCCTTTCCATAAAAAGTTAGTGGTTATTTTTAACTTCTTCTTAAGAAGCTCTGATAGTATAGTGGTTATGAGTTGGACTGCTAACCTCAAGGTCAGCAGTTAGAAATTACCAGCTATTTTGTGGGAAGGTGAGGTATTCTGATCCTGTAAAGATTTACAATTTCAAAAATCCTATGCAGGGTCACTGTGAGTTGGAACCGACTCCATGGCACACCAGCATCACTACTGCCTTTAAAGAATGCCTTTGGAATCCGAACTTGGATTGCATTATATCTATAGATTGCTTTGGGTAGTTAATGCTTTGATTTATATTCTGTAAATGCCTCTGTTCAGTCATTCAATAGTATTCACACACCATACCTGCAGATCTCAGACCAGGGTGTCCTTGTCTTTTTCTCCAGCTTTATATGTGTTTGTATCTTGCCTCCCAACTAGTGCTACCAAACATAGGAACGCAGGTAAAAGCTAGAAGTCAGCAAAATAAATAAATAAGTAAAAATTTAAATGAGAGATGCAGTGCAGAAGGGAATGCAGATAGAAATAGATATCATACAAGTTTGAGGAAGCATGGAACCAGGAGGTGCTAAAATCCAGGCAGAGGCTTTCAATCTCCTCTTACTTTTTAACTTTTTGTATGACAGACTGTCAAATTTTCATACAGTATCAAAAATACAAAACTGCAAGTGCTCTGTTCTCAAGAAGGCTATGGGTTAAAAATAATTTCACTTAAAAGCTCACGAGTGAAACTGTTGACAGTAAGGAGTGAGACTGTGTATACCAAGAGTGAGACTGGACTTACCCGTTATGAATGAGAGTGGTCATTGAGACTTGAATTCAGAAGGTCTTACATCTGAAAAGGAGTTACTGGATGACATAAACAGTGTGCTATGCTGCTTACAAAACGTTGTTGGTTCGAATCCAATTAGAGGTGCTTTAGAAGAAAGCTCTGGTGATCTTTTTCTGAAAAAGAAACTACTGTAAATCCATGAAGCACAGTTCCACACAGGTCTACTCATGGGGTGACCATGAGTCAGAGGGAGTTAATGGCGTATGATTTGATTTTGGTTTTATATGAGAGAAAAAATGAACTAGTTAAGAAAACACTTTTTGGTGCCAGTGAACTATGAATACAAGTTCCATGTAGTTGAAAAGGGGAAAGGCTTTGGCAAGCACTCAAAATTAAATTCAGCCCTATAGTGATACCGCGTAGTAGTTACGAATTGGGCTGCGAGCCGCAAGGTCAGTAATTTGAAACTACCAGCAGTTCTGCAGGAGAAAGATGAGGCTTTCTGCTCCCATAAAGATCTACAGCCTCGGAAACCCTCTGTAGGGTTGCTATGAGTCGGAACCAACACCACGGCACATAACAACAACAACATAGTGATACCAAATAAATAGGAAATTCAGCACCTATGGCTTAGGAGCATATATTAGTAAGATGACAGAATAAATTGAGAAAAAAGAAAATGCAATGGAAAGTAGGACTTGTGTATAGAGCAGATATTATGATGATTGTACCTTCAGAAAATAAGAAAGATTGTGGGTGGGGATTGCTCTGGGAAAGCTTCATAGAGTAATTAGGCTGAAGGGTGAAATCATAAGAGAGTATATGATTGGTCTGGAAAAAGAAACTGAACAAATATATTTTTAAAACTTACTATCTGGTCAGCCATTCAAAACAACATATTTTGGGTGACTGGAGTAAGCTAGGCTCCCACTAGGGGATGGAATAATGAACTCAATTTGGACAGCGTAGCTGATCCAGTCTTTAAGCAGGAAGGGGATTCAGCCAGAAAAATAGCATGCACGAAGGTGAGGATCTGAAAACAGCCTTCTTAGAAGGCTATTGGGGGAAAGGATGGACATTTGAGCTCTACCCACAAGCTCAGCGGGAACGTTGACCACTGGCCTCTGTGCCTGTGTGGCATGTTACATCTCTTATGTGAGAGGTAATCAAATTTCAGCCACAGAGAAACTCACCCATCGTATAAAACATACTCAAAAGTTCTAATTCTGAGCTGGATGTTTCACAGAAAATTCCAAAGACAATTATTGACCTTTCACATTGCTCGCTCTATTTTTATCTTGCTAAGCACTTATCCTAGAAAAGGGCAGTACCAGCATTTCCTGCTAAATTCAAATAGGCTTTTTCTCAGTGTATTTTGCTGCAAGCACTGAGTCTCTATCCCTACCTGTGGACTTGCCCTTAAGGGACTGAAGGGTGCTCGATTAGCACTCGATTCAGTTGAGGCGTCTGCACCCATTACATACATAGGAGACCAGTTCACCCCCCCTACCCCCCACCCCCGGAGAACTACTATTCCCAGGTGGGCAGTTAACAGATGATCACCTTAATTCCTTAATTTCTCTTGAAAAGATCAACTCAGAACCTTGTTGGAGTCATATAAAATGGTATATTTAAGCCCACATTGCATTGGGCAAATCTGCTGCACAGGTACTTTTTAAAGTATTGAAGAGCAGAGATGTCAGCTTGAGGACTAAGGTGCGCCTGACCCAAGCCATGGTATTTTCATTAACCTCATATGGACGTGAAAGCTGGACAGTGAATAAGGAAGATCGTAGAAGAATTGATGCCTTTGAGTTGTGGTGTTGGAGGAGAATGCTGAGGGTGCCATGGACTGCCAAAAGAACCAATAGATCTGTTTTGGAAGAAGTGCAGCCAGAGTGCTCCTTGGAGGCCAAGATGGCTAAGCTTCGTCTCTCATACTTTGGACATATTGTCCAGAGGGAACAGTAGCTGGAGAAGGATGGCATGCTGGGTAAGGTGGAGGGTCAGAGAAAAAGAGGAAGACCCTAATGAGATGGATCGGCAAGGTGGCATCATTGATGGACTCAAGTGTGGCAGCAGTAGTGAGGTTGGCCCAGAATTGGACATTGTTTCGTTCTGCTGTGCGTGGGGTCGCTATGAGTCGTTTCCGGCTTGATGGCACCTGACAACAACAACAAAGCCCACATGGTATGTTGGAGATTATCTAGTCCATCTCCTTGTGCACAGGACAAAGGACACACACAGGACAGGGATACTCTGTTGGTCAGAGAGGACCACATAGTACAGTGGTCTTTCCTGAGGTCAGGGAGGAGCACACATAGTGATCTAGCCCAGAATCAGGGAGGGGTTGTACAGAAGCAGCAGAGCACAGAGGAGGCTACCCTTTGGTAATTCAGATAGGCCTGGGGTACGTTCTATTTCCCAAACTTGATTGTGGCACTGTAGGATAAACACTGAACTGTTAACAATACGGTCAGTGGTTCAAGCTCACCAACCACTCCTTGGATGCCCTATACCTCTCTCTTAAGGTCATTATGGAGTCCTGGTGTGGCGCTGTCGGATCAGCACTAGACTGTGAACCACAAGGTTGGTGGTTCAAACCTACCAGGTGCTCCTCAGAAACCCTAAACAGGGTCACTATGAATTGAAACCGACTTCACAGTCATTAACAATAACAACAACAACATAGGTCACTATAGGTCAGAACCAACCTGATGACCCTTAACAACAACACTAGAAAAAATTCTTAAGTAAATCATTGAATTTTTCTGCACTTCCCTTTACTCCTTTCTGAAGCCAGGGTGTCTAGAATCGCTGTGAGGATTAGTTGAGAGACTATATGGAGAGAACTGGCATAGTACCTGGTACACTCCAAGTGTCAATAAATGTTAGTGATGTCCCCTTCCTGTGTTGTTGTATGCTGTTGAGTCAGTTCCAACTCATTGGGACCCTGTATAGGGTTTCCAAGGAGCAGCTGGTGAACTTGAACTGCTGGACTTGCGGTTCAAACAGACTTGGCATTCCAATGCATTAACCCTAATTTTGGTTTGAGGTGCAGGGCCTTCAGCAACTGCTCTTTGTACTTCTCCAAACTGCCTCGGTTACGAACCAATCGGGACCCATAGAGCCTAGTATCCACTCTGCTTTTATTGATTCCTGCACAATTCTCTGATTAGTGCATGGGTTAGGGTGAGTTACTCACTGCACTGTGTTTCCTTTTGTTAATGCTTTATTGGCATATAAATCATCTACCATACAATTCACCCATTGAGTGTATATAATTGAATGTTTTGTGGTATATTACACAGACTTGTGCAACTGTCACTACTATCAATTTAAGAATTTGCATCACTCAGTAAGACACCTGGTCCCTACTAGTAGTCACTCTCTATTCCTGCATTGCCCTCCTCAGTTCTGTTTTTGTTGTTGTTAAGTGCCATTGAGTCAGTTCCGACTCATAGTGACCTTATATAAGGATTTTAAGGAACAGCTGGTGAGCTGAAGAGAAAGCAGGTTGCCACGTGTGTTTTCTTGACATGGCTGATGTCAGACTGTGGAAGCATCATTTGCATCACTTGTTCCTACTTTGTCCTCATTTTCCTTCTCTTACACAAAGGACCTAAACCCAAGAAGGTAAAGACCCCAAGCAAGCTAAATGCTGAATAGAGGATAGCACTTTCTCTGGCAGGCTCCTCAGCCCTCCTAAGAAAACTTTGGTGGATATATCTCCAGTGCCCATATGTTCATCCTCCCACCCCAGTGGGGGCCCTCCACACCTGCTCCCCATGCTTGCATGTCCCCATCCCCATTTCCTCCCATTTACACCTGCATTCATGTATTCTTATGTATTCATGTTGACTGACAATATCACAAGTAAGGAGCAGCAGAGCAATCCATCCCGACTCCGATCTATGCCTCAAGCTCATAGCAGCTTCTCAGACCTTAGCCAGAAAGGGGTAGATTTATTGGGACAGTGTATCCTCCTAGGACCTGCACGAGGCTGTCTCTGAGACTCCAAGGGTGAGGGTTTTCTTAAGACATATTAAATACCCCCTTAATCACATTTAAGTTTACATATCATGTCCCAAACTCATTAGGCAATCACATGAAGGGAAGAAATGACCAACCATGTTAAGGTCCTCAGAGCTAACAGTTTATCTCTTGAGAGTAAAGGGCTGTAAAGTCAGACTCTCAAATGTGAGGTTCCCTCATGAACAGAAAGTGGTCTTCCTCAGTGTTAGTTTTACAGTATGCAACAGGCAGGCCACCTGGGACCCTGTGGCTGGAAAAGGACCACATTGGGGCTGGGCTAATGGGCACTGAGGTACCTGGTTGTCTGCTGCCTTCATCTGTGATTCAGTTTACTTTCTGGGCTAGTCTCTTCTACTCAATTATTACCAAGGAGTCAGGCCATTTTTATTTTGAAACTCGCCTCTCTTCCTTTTTCTTTATCTTGTCTTCCTTCTCCTCAGTGGTTATGCACTATGTTTCATTATAAAATCGGAATTCATTTGTTTCCTTGGCAAATGTACTCTTCAGGGGTCTGTGCTCCTAATGGAATCCCTGGATGGTGCAAATGATTAACATGTTCAGCTGCTAACTGATGGTTGGAGGTTTGACTCCACCCAGAGGTACCTCAGCAGATAGACCTGTCAATCTGCATGTCAAAGGTCACAGCCATTAAAAGCCCCATGTAACAGTTCTATGCTGACACACATGGGGTTGCCATGAAATGGAGTCAACTTGAGAGCAACTCATTTTTTTGATATCCTAATCCTGAGTGTTTAATACTCACATTACCATTAAAGAAATTATAAGAGATGTAAAAGGGCAATTCCATGGAAGATAATCACTCAATGTGTGTTGAAATGTTTTGAAATAGTGCTTTGTTAAAAAAGAAATGTGTTGAAATAGAACTTTGTCTTCAAAAAACCCAAAAAACTTAAACTCAATATTAAGATAATACTGGAAGCTTATATGTTCACATCAAGGAAGGAACACTAACTAATCTAAGATTGTTGTTGTTGTTGTTGTTAAGTTTTGTCTAGTCAGGTCCAACTTATTGGGGCCCTTTAAAGGGTTTCTGTAGAGCAGCTGGTGGGTTTGAACTACCGACCTTGTGTTTAGCAGCAAGTGCTTATCCTATAGTGCCACACCAGGTGTATCTATTAAAAGAGATTGTGGTAGGTGAGGGGATTCATGTGTGGAACTGTCAGATAGGAACTAGACTGCTGCTTGAAAGGCTGGTAGTTCAAATCCACCGGCCACTCCTCATAAACCCTAAACAGGGAGGCTGAGTTGGAACCCACCCAGGCAAGTAACAACAACAAACAACCTGGCAGGTGAGAGAGAGAATAAGGGAAGTCTGAGGGATCTTGCCATGGGTGATGCTGCTGTTTCCGTTCAGTGCTGTCGAATCAGTTCTAACTCATAGTGACCCTGCTTAGAGTTTCTGAGGACTGGCTGGTGGCTTTGAACAACTGTCCTTGTGGTTAACAGTCCAATGCTTATACTACAGCATCACGTCGGGAGTCGTGGGTAGTTGATGTTGTTAAGTGCCGTCAAGTCAGTTCCAGCTCATAGAGACACTGTACAGGGTTTTCTAGGAGTGACTGGTGAGCTTGAAGTGCCTACTTTGCAGTTGCAGTCCAGCACATTAACCCACAGAACCATGCCAGGACTGCATAATACTGGTAGGGATAAATCATGGGTAAGACATGGTATCCAGTCTGAAGGAGGATCCAAGGAACATTCCTGCATTGCTTTTCCTCTCTAAGCAGGATGCAGACCTTCAGATTTCACAAGGTCTTTGTAGACTATCAGAGGAATCCTTTTCCTCACCAAAGAGATGCATAGTTTGGTATTTTTAATAGCACCATCTGTCAGTTAGACAAAAGCTCTGAGTCGCAATATTGATCTTGTCACTTTGGGGAACAGCTTGATATTTAGGATTACAAATAACATTATCATTTGTTCTGTTATGATCATGTTCAGCTGTGTTTGACAGATGAACCCCAAAATATCATTTTCTTATTGAATATTAAGATGTGTACCTTTGCTGAGGTTGTATGTAATTCTGAATGCCTAAATACTATTGACGCATTAAACAGTAAAAGTTACTATGAAACTAACAATCATAGAGATGTTAAGATTTTCTCCTTTAATATTAACTAATCTTTAATATTAAAAACCCTGTACAGAGTCGCACTGAGTTGGAACTGACTCAACAACACTTGACAACAACAGCAATATTCAATAGAGGGGAATACCTAATAGTTGAAGAACATTATTAATGTTACTGAACTGTATCTGTGAAGATTGTTGAAATAGCAAATGTTTCCTTACTTGTATATTGTTGTTGTTGTTAAGTGCAGTCAAGTCGCTTTTGACTCATGGTGATCTTGTATAAGGTTTCTGAGGAGGAGCAGCTGGTAGGTTTGAACTGCCAACCTTGTGGTTAACAAACCAGCACTTATCGTATACATTATTATTGTTACATGCTGTACAGTCGATTCTGACCCATAGTGACTCTGTACAGGGTTTTGAAGGAACACCTGGTGGGTTAGAACTGGCAACCTTGGGGTTAAAAATCTAGCGCTTATCCTAAAATACCACATCAGGATTCCTCTCCTATATATACTTACCCACCCCCCCAAAAAAAAAGATTAAATAGCAATCCAAGTTTGACCGTAATAATAATGGGCTCACATGTATTAAGCTATATCTCTGAGTCAGGCACTATGGATCCATTGAGTAGAGTATTTGATCTAAAATTTATGATCGTTTTGCAAATAACTACCATGATCGGCACCATGATTCACGAAAGACAACCAAAACAAAGCAAGATGCCCCAAGTCCCATGGCTAATAAGTAGTAGGGCTGGAATTTGACCCCAAACACTCTGGCTCTAGAACTTATGCTATATTTACATTGACACCTACAGTCATATGGATTCTTATTATTATGAGACAAATATTTTCAAGATATCATTTCACATTTTTTTTCTTTTCATCCTTTTGAGGTGGGCAGGGTTGTTGTTGTTAAGTGCCGTCAAGTCGGTTCCGACCCATAGCGACCCTGTACAGTACAGGGTTTCCGAGGGTGTAAATCCTTATGGGAGTAGAAAGCCTCATTTTTCTCCCGCGGATCGGCTGGTAGTTTCGAACCGCTGACCTTAAGGTTCGCAGCCCGATTCGTAACCACTACGCTACCAGATGTTACTATTTTGCAAGTGGAAAATCTGATACCCGGAGATAGATATCAAAGGATTTCTCCAAAGTCACAAAGGTAGTTCACTGCAGATAAGCACTAGAGTACAGAGCATCTCACTGCAAAGTCATTCATGTCTTCCATTGGAGAAGCACTGGTGTGGCGCTGTGGGTTAATGCTCTGGAATGTAAAGTCAGTTTGAACCACAAGGTCGGCAGTTCAAGCTCACCAGCTGCTACTAAGAAACCTTATGCAAGGTTGCTAGGGATCAGAACTGACTTGACGACACTTAACAACAACAAGAACCAGCTATTATTATTGTTGTCATTACTGATAATGATTAATGTTACTTGTGAACAATAAGGCAAGCAATGCTTTGCTGTTGTTGTTGTTGTTAAGTGCCGTTGAGTTGGTTCTGACCCATAGCGACCTTGTATAGGGTTTCCAAGGAGCAACTGGTAAGCTTGAACCACCGACCTAGATGGTTGGAATTTGTGAGGAGACTATCTGTGAGATGTCTAAGTATCTCTGGAGAAGTAGTTTAAGTTAATTTCTTGGGGGGAGAATAAGAGCAAGAGTCTATTTCTCTACTGACTTCCCAGACAGCAGGTTCACACTTATCTCCCTATGTGATTAAGGTTGGTCGTTTTCCTACGGGCCAATTGTGCAAAATCCAGCGTGGACACCATGTCTGACTTCCTGTGGCTTCACAAGGAGAAAGGGGGATCAAACTGAAAGTCAGTCCAAGGTTAATTCCTATGAGGCAGAGGTCAGACATTACTCCACCCTACAACCTTCTTTATCCTCTTCTGACACCAACCATTCCTTCCACAGAACTCTCTGCTTCATATCTGGATTCAATAGTCTGTTGCAGTGGCTGTGTAGAACTCATAGATGATACTTACAATTATGGAGTTAGAAAAGTGAACAAGGTACAATTCAGGATCAGAAACAAATTCTCCAGTCAGGAATGCCTCTTCTCTGCCCTACTGCATATCTCTTGGTCACATGGCCCTCAGCCTCTGCCTTGATTGGACAGCACTACAAAGCTCCCTTAGCTAGTTTGTGAATGCCCGCAGGACACATTCTTCAAGCCAGCCTTCTGCCCATAGGCACTCAGCTTCACTAAGTTCCTGAGCTGGGAAGCCTGAAACTGTTCGCCTGAAACTGTTCAGTCTCTCCATGCTGCTGCCTCTGCCGCCACTTTTCCAGGTAGGGATCTCGTGCTGTGTTCATGACTCTTCTGTCTTGATAGTTCTGAGATCATCTGTTACTCCTTCTTCTGAGATGGTTCCTTTTAAACCTGGAGGGATGGCAAAATTAACCAATCCCAGTGTTAGAGTCCTATGTACCCTGTGTGTATGGCCCCACCCAATCATTTGATGATAGTTAAGAAGACTTTGGATAGAAAGTCCATATCAAGTACATTTTCAATACCACAAATTGCACTCCCATTCTTTTGACATAATGGAGAATTAGATATTTTAGACACTGGAATTCTATGTTGTTGTTGTTGTTGTTGTTGTTGTTGTTGTTGAGTGCTGTTGAGTCAGTTCCAACCCATAGAGACCCTGTTTCTAAGGAGCAGCTGGTGAGCTTGAACTGCTGACCTTGCAGTTCAAACAGCTTTGCAATCTGGTGCATTAACGCACAGCACCACACCAGGACTCCTAGAATTCTATAGATAGTTTTTATTTCTCATATGATATATGATATTAAGACCCTACAAGGAGCTCTGGTAGTGTAGTGGTTACGAATTGGGCTGCGAACCTTAAACTACCAGCCGCTCCGCGGGAGAAAGATGAGGCGTTCTGCTCCCGTAAAGATTTACAGCCTCGGAAACCCTGTACAGGGTTGCTATGGCTCGGAACCGACTCGATAGCACTTAACAACAACAACATTAAAACCCTACAGCCTTCAAGTGGAGTCTTGGAATGCTGCAAGCAGTTAACATGCTCGACTACTAGCAGAAAGGTTGGCAGTTTGAGGCCACTCAGAGGAGCTTTGGAAGAAAGGCCTGGTAATCTACTTGCAAAGAATCTTCCTTGAAAACTCTGTGGAACACAGTTCTAGCTGACAAACATGAGAATTGACTCATTGGCAACTCTAAGTTTTTATTGTTGTTTTTTTCCAAATAAATATGACAAAACCACCTCTCCCACTTCTACTCTTGCCCCACAAACATATCTTTCTAGTGCCATTAACTCTTTTTTTAATTATTATTATTTGGTTTATTTCCTTGTTTTTAAACAAGGGCTATAAAATTCTTTTTTTTTAAATTTTTAATTGTGTATTGTGTGATAGTCTACATGGGGGAACATTAGTTTTACATTCATTCCATCATACATCGTCTCATTGCCATAGTTACCATCCCATCCATGCATCATCACCCAACCAAAGGGTATACCCTGCAATCCCAGCCACCCTCCCCTCACGGTCCTCAGCATACAGCCCCTCTCCCTCTCTGGATCCCTAGTCCCCAGCTACTTCATCTCTTCACATCATCCTCTCTGTCTCAGTCTCAGGCCTCACTGCTCCTCTGGGTGGGGTCCCACTCTCTGCTCTTCTCCATTGATGGTCCCAGGGCCCTTCGCTCCTAGGCTGAAAGGTTAATCACTCCTCTCCTTGCTATAAAATGTCCACCTTTACATTTCCAGTCCTCACAATCAGTCCTGGTAACAATTATTCACCCTTGCATCCCAAGGGACCCATCTGCATTTCTTTTCATCTGCCCTTCCTAGACAGGTCAGATACTACTGACTGGAGACTCTACCATCCTCCCTGCCCTGTGGATCTAGGTTCCCTCTTGAAAAGCTTGTAAGCCAGTCACTTCTTACCTTTGTATCCCTTCTCCCATTTTTGGTTAGTCAATGTTCAAGTTGTCCATCTCTATCTACTCTTTGTGTGGAGGGGGTGGGAATAATTCTTGGAGCAGGGATTTGTTTCCTCTTTTGAACTACTGCAGCCATAAGTGGATGTCCATTTCATCAAATTGTATTAGCTGACGCTCCTCTCCTCTTCTTTCTTCTTTGGGTTGAGCTCTGTTCATCCCATCATTGGAGCCATGGCAAGTGGGTATCATCTGCAGGTGTGGGTGTTCCTGCATCTGTCCGCCCTCTTCTTATCAGTTGGTCGCTTCGGTCTCCACTCTAGTCCTCTGTGGATGTGCCACTGACTCTGAGCCCATGAGTCCCCAGGTCTTGCCTCACTGCTGGCCGACCAGGTCTCCACCTGGGCTCACCATAGTCTGCTTAACGATGTAGGGCTTAGCTCGCTGCTTCTTCGATGTTCTTCGGTCACTTCTCTTTATGGGTGACATGCATGGTCGCCAATCAGAACATGTTTCCCATTGTGTCTTAGCCTTGGAGGAGGATTTGCACTGAGAGGACCAGATCACTTGCCTTGATGTCTCCTGGGCAGACAGCTTGCTTGTTCTTGTGGTAACAGTTGGACTGCCCTTGTTGTTTTGTATTTTTCCTGTAGGTCCTTCTTTCAAGAAGTGTCTTCTGGTTTTCTGGCTGCTCCAGGCTGGTCTGCTTGTCCTTTCAGGAGGAAAGTTTCCCTTCTCTGATGGTCTGGATGTGGTTCAGGCTTCCTTCTATAGTCTTATGTAATGCAGAGGCTCCTCATGAGACCTCCTTCACTAGATACATTGTAGCCCCATTTTAGGTATTCCAATCAGTTATAGGCAGAAGACGGACTTACAAGCTTTCTATGGTGATATTTCTGGCTATTCCTTTCACTCTCCCTCCAGTGACTGTTTTATATTATAACACATGGAAAACCAAGGTTCAAAAGTCAGCCAAGTATCTCAACATTATTCCCCCCCTTTCCCCATTCCAACCCTGTCCCAGTCTCTGGATCCCAGAGCTCTGTTGTTCCAAGGCTGTGCCTACATCCGTTTTAGCTCATTCATACCTGCCTAATTGTTCTCCCATCTGCCTTGTTCTTCCATTCCCCTCTCCCTACTTGTATATTGCCCCCCTCCCCAATCGGGGACTGCAGGTGAGCACGGTTCAGTTGGGCGGAGTAGAGGCCGCTCAGGCAGACGGATACAGTCTGTCTGCCATTAACTCTTAATTTTTTCTTTAAATATATATTTTTGGTGGTAGAAATATCCCAGTACCACACTGGCTGCTAATATCCTTATAGAGCCTTGATTGTTTTCATCTTTGTATTTATCTAAGTGTTCTGTCTCATAGTATAATTCTAGTCATATTTTATACACCACTTATGTGATTCTCATTATTATATTATCAGTGAGTGCCACTCTTTAAAGAAAGCATTTATTCCATATAGCAAACAGTGGGGTGAAGCAATACTCTTTATGAGCTGATTTCATCTAAATATATTCCACAGGCCTTTCCTTCTACATTGAGAACAAGTATAGAGAATGGACATTAAGATCTCCAGCTTCCATCCTGTGCCTCACTCAAGGCAAGATGGCAGACAATGTAACAGTTGGTAGCACCTTAGAGGTTAGTATCTCCTGATAAATCATTAACACTGTAGACTATGCTTCTTATTGTTCAAGTATCATCAAGTCAGTTTTGACCCAGTATATGGTTTCTGAGGAGCGGCTGGTGATCTTGAACCGCTGGTCTTGAGGTTCAAACTGACTCTGCAGTCTAGCACATGAGCCCACAGCGCCACACCAGAACTCCATAGACAATGCTAGAGATGTTCATATCTTACATCCTCAATGCATTCTGGTGGCTGTTGATTAGCATGTTCCTACTGTGGCACTGAAGGATTAGCACTGGGCTTCAAACCACCAGGTTGGCAGTTTCAACCCACCAGCTGTTCCTTGGAAACCCTATACAAGGTTGCTATAAGTTGGAAGTGACTGGACAGCATCTAACAGTTAACAACAACAGTGTGGTGCTGTAGGATAAGCACTGGACTGCTAACTGAAAGGTCTGCACTTCTATCCTACCAGCCACTCCTTGGGAACGCTATGCAGGATCACTCTGAGTTGGAACCGACTCCATGGCACTTAAAAACAACATAAACAGTGGTGTAAGGATATACCCCCAGCTGCATTGGCAGAAGATCTAATCCTAATATTCATATTCAGATATATTCCTGATTTCTTTAGGGACTGACACCATTTCATTAAGTCCTGCTAATTTGTGTGAATAATGACTATTCCAGTATTTTGTTATGAGGAAAACAGCAAGGATATCAATGTACTTGCTGTCAGTGGATTTTATGCATGATGAGCAATTAAATTTGGCCATTCAGTTCATTCAAATGAGCAATACTTTGCTGTGAAATGGTGCCGTATATTTGTTACTTCTGTTTTGTGCATGGGCCTGGACCAGTATACCTTTGGGGAAAAGGCTGCGACTTTTAGTCAGCTCATTCTCCAGTAATTATTTCATTTGTTGTGGGAACACTGTGAAGTTGTATCAAAAAAGATAATGGCTAAAGCCTGCTTCTTTACAATTTAAGCTCATAATGTTTGCACTAATAGTGGGGCCAAAAGGTAAAAAGATTACAAAAGAGCAGGTATTTTAATGAGTTTTAAATATGAGTTAGCTTGTTATCCACTGAAAGAAAACATACATTTGTTGTTATACTTGCCTTTAAAATGCCTTATAAATATGAAGGGGCTTCAAAAAGTTCCTGGGAATATGGAATTAAAGGATAATGGACTTTTTCCATAAACTTTTTGAAGCCCTCTCACAGGTGTGTCTTCCTGCTCTTCCCTGTTTTGTCCATGTATTCAGCAATCTCAACAAGGCAATTCTGCTCCCATCGACTCCAAAATATTTATATCCTTTATATCCATTAATTCATTCTTCATCAAAATGATACTACCTTTTAACTCATTACACTTCAGCTCATTAGCACAGATCTACGATATCATATATTTCTTCCAGAAAATAGCATGCATTTTAACCGGACTCCCATGTTAATTTTTTAAGTTTAAAAAAGAAAAAGTTCCTTACTAAAAAAAGTTTATTCCAAAACTACAGAAAGGAGCCATTTCTATTTTTCTAAAACATAGCACAAGATCTTCTCTTGTCCCTCCTCCTCACCCCCACACATACAGAACATTCATCTTCCACGAGCATTCATGGAAAGGAGCGTTGGTAATATAGTCGGTTATGAATTAGCCGGCTAACGGCAAGTTCAGCAGTTTGTATCCACCAACTGCTCCACAGAAGAAAGATAAGGCTTTATGCTCTTGTAAAGATTTACAGCCTTGGAGACCATATACAGGGTTGTTATAAGTCGGAACCAACTTGATGGCAGGCTGACAACAGCAGCATTTATGGAGGCTTGAATTCCTGGTATATGCTCATTAAACCATTACTATTTAATTATTTCATCCCTTTTTACTTGAATAGGGGAAAGCAGTGTGATAGATGACAAGAAGCTATTTTGAGGTTAGAAGTTAGTCTCAATTTTTCAATGTTTATATTTCATCCCTTGGAAGCTGCTGCCATTTCCCTTTTTGGAAATGCTCTGAGTCAACCAAGAAACCTGTCATTTCTTCATCACCAGACTCGCATCTTGCCACCTTTTCCACTCTTGCCACCTACTATTTCTGACTTATTTGACACTGACATGTAAGTACCCTAGAGCAGGCATCTTGACTTCACTCAGGCTTTGTGAAGACGTTCTGGGTACACCTGGAGTGCCCCCTCAGTAACTGAAAGTGTGGAGCAGAGACCAAGTGCACTGACGTGACTTTGCAGCATTTAATCAGTGATAACACTAAGGAGCTCTGGTAGCGTGGTGGTTACAAATTGGGTTGTTAATCTCAAGGTCAGCAGTGTGAAACTACCAGCGTTCTTCAGGAGAAAGATGAGGCTTTCTGCTTCTGTAAAGATTTCCAGCCTTGGAAACCCTGTGCAGGATCACTATGAGTCGGAACCGACTCCACGATACTTAACAGCAACAACAACATTAACGTGAAGAGGCTGTGTGTACAGGTGTGCATAGTCACATAGGCAAGTTTAGAAAAGGAGAAAATGAATTTTGCTTCTAGCTATGATAGCATAACTGATACCAGACAGTCCCTCCTGACACAAGCAGTTATATAACTGGGCAAAAATACTGTGTGAGGTGACCGTTTTAGGGAACTGAAAAAGTGGCAGCACAGAGCTGAGTATCGTTAGCAGGCAGAGGTGTGAGATGAAATTCATGATTGACACAACGTTCAGCTTGTGGGTACACATCTGCAGTGAGAGAGGCCTCACTGATCCGTTGGTAGGGAGTGGGGACAGAGATTAGAAGTTGGCTTCAGAAGCTGCTGGATTTTAGGGATGAGGATACCAGGGTAGAAGAAGCTGTGACGAGGGGTCTCAAATGATTGACTAAGAGTTAGGATGTGCACGTAGTAGAACTGCACATGGGCCAGGAGAGCCAACTGCTGCAAGACCAGGACTGAGTGAAAACATTAAAGATCAGACACAGCTGGGAGACATTGGAACTCCAGCCCAGCCAGAATGAAGAGGTTTCACTGAGCATCTCAGGCATCCAGTTGAAACCTCAGAAATGCTATGACTTATAGCATAAGGACCTTAACATGAACTAAGTTTATAACCAACAAAGAAAACCATATCAAGTCTGACATAATCAAGATTCATCAGTAACTTCCCTGCCTACCAGAATGAAACTCTACACATTGATACATTAAGAAGACATATTCTAAAAATCAAAACGTATTGCCAGTGAGGCATTTCTGATTCATAAAGAGTCATCCTATAGGACAGCATAGAACTGCCCCATAGAGTTTGCCAGGCTATGGCCTTTATTGTTGTTGTTGTTAGGTGCCATCAAGTTGGTACTGACCCATAACGACCTTATGCACAGCAGAATGAAACACTGCCCGATCCTGGGCCAACCTCACTACTGTTGCCATGCTTGAGTCCATCAATGCTGCCACTTGGCCAATCCTTCTCATTAGGGGTCTTCCTCTTTTTTTTTTCTGACCCTCCACCCTACCAAACACGATATCCTTCTCCAGTGACTTGTCCTTCCTGACAATATGCCTGATGTATGAGAGACAAAGTTTGGCCATCTTGGCCTCCAAGGAGCACTCTGGCTGCACTTCTTCCAAAATGGATCTACTGGTTCTTTTGGCAGTCCATGGCACTGTCAATATTCTCCTCCAACACCATAACTCAAAAGCATCAATTCTTCTATGGTCTTCCTTATTCACTGTCCAGCTTTAACATGCATATGAAATTATTGAAAATACTGTGGCTTGGGTCAGGCGCACCTTAGTCCTCAAGCTGACATCTCTGCTCTTCAACACTTTAAAAAGGTGTTGTGCAGAAGATTTGCTTAATGCAATACGTCGTTTGATTTCTTGACTGCTGCTTCCATGAGTGTTGATAGTTGATCCAAGAATGAAGTTCTTGACAACTTCCATCTTTTCTCCATTAATAAGAATGTTATTTATTGGTCCAGGGGTGAGGATTTTTGTTTTGTTGACATTGAGATGTAATCCATACCGAAGGCTGTGCTCTTTGATCTTCATCTGTAAATGTTTTAAGTCCTCTTCACTTTCAGCCAGCAAGGTTGTATCGTCTGCATATCGCAGGTTGTTAATGAGTCTTCCTCTAATCCTGATGTCACATTTTTCTTCATATACCCCAGCATCTCAGATTATCTGCTCAGCATACAGGTTGAATAAGTATGGTGAAAGAATACAATCTTGTAGCACACCTTTTTCAATTTTAATCCATTCAGTGTTCCCATGTTCTGTTCGAACAGCTGCTTCTTGGTCCAGATACAGATTCTTCATGAACACAATTAAGTGTTCTGGAATACTCATACTTCCCAATGTTATCCATAGCTTGTTATGATCCACACAATCAAAAGCCTTTGCATAGTCAATAAAGCACAGGTAAACATATTTCTGATATTCTCTGCTTTCAGCCAAGATCCATCAGACATTAGCAATGATATCCCTCATTCATCTTTATAGAAGCAGATTAATACATCTTTTTCTCCACTGGGGAGTTTGAATGGCTAACTTATTAGTCAGCAACCATATTCTTTGCCTGGGGTCCTACAGACATATCTTGTTGTTGTTGTTAAGTACCAATGAGTTGGTTCCAACTCATAAAGACCTCGTATAGGGTTTCCAAGGAGCACCTAAGGGGTTAGAACTGCCAACCTTGTGGTTCGCAGTTCAGTAATGACCCTATAGCACCACACCAGGAGTCCACAGAAATACCCCAGCCTCTCAAAAGTTTTCCATTCACAGTTTTCTGTGTAAAATAAAAAGATAATTAAAGTGCAAATCAGCAAATATATGTGACCCATGATCAAGGAGAAGATGGAAGCTTTACAGAAGCCAACTTTCTCCTGTTCAGTGGCTGGTGGGTTTGAATTGTTGACCTTTGGTTAGCAACAGAGTGAATAACTAATACACCATGGGTTCTCTTTTAGGGAAAAAAAAATCCAAAACAGTCATTAAAATTTAGACCTAAGGTAACATTTTTTGTTGTGCCATCTAGTTGGTTCTGACTCATAGTGACCCTGTATAGGGTTTCCAAGGAGTTTGAGCCACCCACCTTATGGTTTGAACCAACCTTGGGATCGAGTGGTTATTATACAGTGTTGAAAGTTTTCAGATAAGGATTTGAAAGCAATTATTGTAAATATATTCAAGGAAAAAATGATTATAATAAAGAATATAAGGAGAATTATAACAATTAAAGTTTTAAAAATATCAAACTCAAGAACTAAAAGCATTATATATTAAATAAGAACTTAGATTTAGTAATAGATTGGGCATGATGGAAGATAGTCTAGTCAACCTGGAGGCAGGACAATTCTATCTAAAGAAAAGGGGATGGAATAAATAATCCATCAATAACCAGTGAAACAATACCCAAGGAGGCAAAAAAAATATATGATTTGAATCTCAGAAGGAAAGAAGAGAAAGATATAAAACTGTATATATTGTTGTTGTTAAGTGCCATTGAGTTAGTTCTGACTCATAGCACCCCTGTATATGATTTCTTAGGAGTGGCTTGTGGATTTGAACCACCAACCATACAGTTCAAACTGACCTTGAGGTCTAGTGCTCATCCTACAACACCACATCAGGAGCTATATTTATGTTGTTGTTAAGTGCCTTCAAGTTGGTTCTGACCTACAGCGACCCTGTATAGGGTTTCCAAGGTGCAGCTGGTAGAACCACCGACCTTGTGGTTCAAACAGACTTTGCAGTCCAGTGCATTAACCCACAATGACATACCAGGACTACATGTATTATCAAAATAAAGACTCCAAAAACCCAATATTTGGCAAAAAGCATCAAGATACTGATCTAAGAATCTAAGATATCCCAGTAGGAAAGAAACAAAGAAAACCACTCCCATGCCTATGATGATCAAATTACTAAAAGCCAAAGATAAAGAAGAATCTCAAAGAAGCAAGAAAAAGGCCACGTTTTATACAAGGAAACGATGATCCAATTAACAGTTGATTTCTTGACAGAATGCAAAGGAATAACAACAACAAAACCATTAAACCTGAATTCTGTATGAAGCAGTAATATCGCTCAACACTCAGCGTCAAATAATGACGTTTTCGAGTAATTGAAAACCGAAATAATTAGAAGTCAGTAGACCTGCAGTTCGTAAAGGGAATTGTCAGGTTGAAGGTGAAATGAGACCAGAACTTTTTATTTATTTTATCTAGTTAAGGAGACTTGCTGTAGCACTGTAGGATAAGCACAGGACTGTAAACCACAAGGCCATGGTTCAAACCCACAAGCTGCTCCTCAGAAACCCTATACAAGATTCCTGTCACCAGAACCTACTTGATGGTACTTAACAACAACAACAAGACAATTTGCAGGTAAAGGATGTTTATTGTGATCCCCTAAATAATAATAATAATAGAAACAACAGAGATAACTAAAATGCCAATAGAAATTAAAACGGGATACCAAAATACATGTGAATTTGTTGTTGTTGTGGAAGAATACAACCCTGTCACACACCTTTCTTAATTTTAAACCATCCAGTGTCACCATGTTCTGTTCGAACAACTAACTGCCTCTTGGTCCATGTACAGATTCCTCATGAGCACAATTAAATGTTCCGGAATACTCATACTTCACAATGTTGTCCATAGCTTGTCATGATCCACACAATCGAAAGCCTTTGTATAGTCAATAAATCACAGGTAAACATCTTTCTGATAATCTCTGCTTTCAGCTAAGATCCATCGGACATCAGCAATGATATCCCTCATTCTGCAACCTCTTCTGAATCCAGCTTGAACTTACGGAAGTTCTCTGTCAATGTATGCTTGCAGCCGTTTCTGTATTACCTTTAGTAAAACTTTACTCACATGGGATATCAAAGAGATTGTCCAATGATATCCGCATTCTGTTGGGTCACCTGTCTTTGGAATGGGCATTAAAATGTGTATATCTTCCAATCAATCAGCTAGATAGTTGTCTTCCAAATTTCGTGGCAGAGATGAGTGAGTACCTCCTGTGCTGCCTCACTTTCTTGAAAGATTTCAATTTTTATTCCATCAATTCCTGGTGCCTTGCATTTTGCCAATCCTGTGAATAGAAGGTAGAAAAGAAGGAATAGAGGAACAAAATACAGAAGAACATAAAGAAAAATACCAATATGGCAAACATAAAAATACATTTTAAAATAATTATATTATGTGCATATAGATTAAACATACCAATGAAAAAGTAGTGCTTGTCATTTGGGACTTAAAAAAAAAAAATCAAAACTATATACTGTGTACAAGGGGCTCCCTTTAAATACAGATGGGTTGAAATGGAAAGAATAGCAAAAGATAAACAATGAAAACAATAAACATAAAAATGCTGCTATGGCTATATTATTATTAAAAAAATAGGCTTCAAAACAAGGAATATTGTCACAGACAATGAAACACTAACAGATGGGTTAATAATCAGAGAGACATTAAAATAATAAACATGTAAGGAGCTTTGGTATGGCGCTATGGGTTAATGAGCCAGACTGCAAAGCCGTTTGAACTGCAAAGTCGGCCGTTCAAGCTCACCAGCTGCTCCTCAGAAACCCTATACAGGGTCGCTATGGGTTGGAACCAACTCGACGGCACTTCACAACAACAACAAGGAGCTCTGGTAGCATAATGGGTTACACATTGGCCTGCTATCCATAAGGTCAGCAGTTTGAATCTACTAGCTACTCCGTGGGAGAAAGATGAGGCTTTTTTGTCCCATAAAAATTTACAGCCTCGGACACCCTGCACTGTGTTGCTTTGAGTCAGAATGGGCTCCACGACACACAACTGCCACCACCACTCTGTGTCCAGTAATCAGGTTTTGAAATACATGAAAAAAGGCTGACAGAATTAAAGGTATAAGTAGATAAGTCAACAAATAATTAAAAATTTTTATACTTCTCTGAGTAATAGATGAAACAACCATGCAACATTTCAGTAAATCCATAGTAGGTATGAAACATACTCAGTCATCTTGACCTAATTGACACTTATAGGACTGTAAAACACAGACTATACATTCTTTCAACATGCAACTAGAACTCACATTATTTCCCCTCAAAATACTTGAATTGGCACTTTATAAAAGAAAATATAAAACTAAATATATTAAAATTAGTATATTAAGCAGCACATGGCATTGTTGTTGTTATTGTTGTTATGTGCCGTGGAGTCAGTTCCGACTCATAGCGACCCTGTACAGGGTTTCCGAGGCTGTACATCTTTACAGGAGCAGAAAGCCTCATCTTTCTCCTGCGGAACAGCTGGTAGTTTCGAACTGCTGACCTTGGGGCTCGCAGCCCGATTTGTAACCACTATGCTACCAGAGACTTTATTAATCATCGTTATTTCTGTTAAGTGCCATCAAATTGGTTTCGACTCATAGTGACTTTTAGAGTTTCTAAGGAGTGGCTGGTGGATTTGAACTGCTGACCTTGTGGTTAGCAGTCCAGTGCTTATCCCACAGTGCCACACCAGGGCTCTTTATCAAGAAGAATTCTTAGAAAGTAAGGAAATGACAACTAAAGCAGTATTGAGATGTAACTTCACAGTTCACTAAAATGACTAATAAAAAAAATTGACAAAAGTCAATATTAGCACAGATGTGTAGGAAAAGAAATTCTCAGACATTGCTGATAGGTAAAACTGCTTTTGAAAATGTTTAGAGTGTCTTAAGTTTACCATACAGTGTTGTTAAGCGCTGTCAAATAGGTGCCAACTGATAGCAACCCTGTATATGGTTCCAAGGAGCAGCTGGTGAGTTTTGTAATCTCCTGGACTCCTAGCTACTTATCCAAAGTATTGAACACACATGACCACAGAAAGACTTATACGGGAATGTTGATAACAGTCCTATTCATGTGCAACCTCCTGTTTTTGTTTAATACTGAGTTGGTTTCCACTCATAGCAACCCTGTATAGGGCTTTCGGGGAGAAACTGATGGGTTTGCACTGCTGACCTTGTGGTTTGCAGCTCAGTGATCCTACAGCCCCACACCAGGAGTCCACCATACAATGTTGCTGTTGTTGTTGTTAAATACCGTGGACTCAGTTACGACTCATAGTGATCCTGTACAGAGTTTCCAAGGCTGTAAATCTTTACAGGAGCAGAAAGCCTCATCTTTCTCCCGTGGAATGGCTGGTAGTTTCGAACTGCGAACCTTGAGGTTAGCAGCCCGATTAGTAACCACTATGCTACCAGAGCTCCTTATAATATTGTTGTTGTTGTTGTTGTTAAGTGCCATCGAGTCGGGTCCGACCCATAGCGACCCTGTACAGGGTTTCTGAGGGTGTAAATCTTTACGGGAGTAGAAAGCCTCATCTTTCTCCCGCGGAGCGGCTGGTAGTTTCGAACCGCTGACCTTAAGGTTCGCAGCCCGATTCGTAACCACTACGCTACCAGAGCTCCTTCCTTATAATATTAGTGAGCAAGAAAAAAAAAAAAAAATTGTACGGATGTTTAAGGGCTTTGCTGTCAGCTATAAACCTGAAGGTTGGCCATTTGACCCCACCCAGAAGCACCATACACACACACACACACACACACACACACACAGCTTAGTGATCTACTTTCTTAATGTTTATAGTCAAGAAAACCTCATGGAGCAGTTCTACTGTGTAGCAGAGGTTCAGTAGAAATCACAGGTAAACTCAGCAGCAATAGGGTTTTATCATTATACAACATAATATGCATAAGTTCTAAGGTCACATGAAAAAGGCCAGACAATAGGATGCCTAACCTGTCATTCAATATATAAGAAAATCAAGAACAGTGGAAGAAAGCAGAACGCAGTTGTTGCCTATGAAATGGCAGGTGTAGGGTTAGTTTAGAATAGGAAATGAAGAAAATGTTGGGGGGGATGAAATGTTCTGCATCTTAATTGGAATATGTACATTTAAGTGCATGCATTCCAGTGGTTTTCAAAACTCAGTGGACTGTACACTTAAGATTTATACAGTTCACCCTGGTGGTGCAAGGCTAAACATTTAGCTGCTAACAGAACTATCAGCAGCTCCAATTTACCTGCTGCTCCTTGGGGGAGAAGACTTGGAGCCTAGGAAACTCTATGGGACAGGGCTATGCTGTCATGTAGGAATACCATGAGTCAGAATGGACTTGAAAGCATACAACAACAACAAATTTCACCTTAATAGAACAGAAAGGGCATGTCTTGGCATATGCTTCCATTATAAAACTGAATACAAAACTGGATTACTCCATTTCTAGAGCAAATCTATGAATAGGTTGGCTCTAAGATTAACAGAGGGCAGTGGTAGAATTCTCTGCTTCCTTCCAAGAGGTCTGGGCTCCATGTCCAGCCAATAAGCAGCCTCCACTTCTATGTTGGTGGACGTTTGCATTTTGTCATGGTACTCAACAGGTTTTACTGGTGTTTCCAGACTAATACAGACTAGGAAGAAGGGCTTGGCAATAATCCTATAGATCACAGTGGTCAGTCCGAAAGAATGGGGACGGTTCAGGACAAAGCAGCCTTTGTTTTCCATTGCAAATGGGGTCACCATGAGGTGGCAAATGACTCTAGGGCAGCTAACACAGCACAACTCATAGATATGAATCTGGCACCCTACAAGTGTTACAGAAGACACTACTGACAGGTGAATGTCAAAGAGGTTTCAGTATAGCTTCTAGATGAAGACAGACCAAGAAGAAAGAGTTGGTCTACTTCTAAAAAATTAGCCACAGGAAACCTGAATAACAGTGGAACATTGTCTTATGTAGTACCAATATGAGCCCTTAAGGTTGGAAGGCACTCAAAATATGACTGGCGAAGAGTTGTTTCCTCTAAGTAGAGTCAATCTTAATGACGTGGATGGACCAAAGCTTTTAGGACCTTCATTTGCTGATGTGGCATGGCTCAAAATGAGAAGAAACGGCTGCAAACATTAATAATTGGAACCTGGAATGTACAAAGTATGAATCTTGGAAAATGAAATGTAATGCATAAAGATCAATATCTTAGGCATTAGTGAGCTGGAATGAACTGGTATTGATCATTTTTAATCAGACAATCATATGGTCTATCTACTATACAGGGTATGATAAATTAAAGAGAAATTGCTATCATATTCATCTTCAAAAAGATCATTTCAAGATTGGTCCTAAAATACAATGCTGTTAGTTATGGGACAATATTCATATGCCTACAAGGAAGGCCAGGAGAAAGATGAGGCTTTATGCTCCTGCAAAGATGTATAGCCTCAGAAACCCTATACAGGAGTCAGAACCAACTCCAAGGCACTTAACAGCAACAACAAGGAAAGCCAGTTAATGTAACTATTATTAAAATTTATGTACCAACCACTAATGTCAAAGACGAGGAAACTGAAGATTTCTACCGACTTCCACTATCTGAAATTGAACAAACATGCAATCATGATGTATTAGTAATTACTGGTAATTGGATGTCAAAGTTGGAAACAAAGAGGGACCTAGATAGTTGGAAAATATGGCCTTAGTATACAAACAACACTGGAAGTCGCTTGATAGAACATTATGAGACTGACTAATTCATAGTATTTTCAATCACCTCATATGCATGCAAAAGCTGGACAATGAACCAGGGAGTCCGAAGAATTGATGCCTTTGAATTATGATGTTGGTGAAGAATATTAAATGTACCATGGATTGCTTGAAGAATAAACAAAACTGTGTTGGAAGATATATTGCCAGAATGCTTCTTAGAAGTGAGGATGGCAAGACTTGTCTCATGGACTTTGAACTGGTTATTATGAGGGACCAGGCCCTGGAGAAGGGCATCATGGTTGGTAAAGTAGAGGGTTGGTAAAAAAGAGGAAGACTTTCAATGAGATGGATTGACACAGTTGCTGTAACAATGCCCTCAAACGCAGCGATACCTGTGGAGAAGGGGAAGACAACACAGGACTGGGTTGTGTTTTGTTCTGTTGTACATAATTGGAAGGTGGCTATGAGTCAGAAACCACTAAAGGATACCTAACAACAACTGAAAACTGATTATGGTTATGCAGCTGACCATGATTTTAATCTAATTTAGTTATCATCTCAGATTGTGACAAAAATTTTCGGTGTTCATCAAGAAAAGCATGTTGAGTAAAGACTTAAAGCCTCAAAAACCCCATACTGGGTTGCTGTGAGTCATAACCAACTTGAAGGCACTCGACAACAACAACAACAACAACCACACAAGTCAATAAATAAATGAGAAATGAGGCTTTGTCTCTTTGAGTGTGTTAGGAAGAAGACATTTTCTTCTTATGGGCATAAAAGACAAGTATACTATTAATTTTTAGAAACCACATCTAACTTTCCTTACAAAAGAGACTTTAATTTGATAGGGAATTAAAAATATCAATTAACCTATTAATTAACCCAGAGAAACTATTAGCCAGGGAGATAATCAAATTGCTTTTTAAAAGATTATCTGACAACAGCAAAACTGTACAAATAATGACTTCTGCAAGCATTCAGTGGTTTTTTTTTTTTTTCTTTTCTTTTCCTTTCTGCGATTTTTGAGAGACTTAACTATCAAAGAATCCTGAAGTTTTTCAGGAGTGTTTCCTTCGACGTTTATAAAGATTATCCTTCAGTGTTTCCAAGATGACATGTGGATTATTTTGGTAATGCGGAGGAGGACAGGCTTTTTTTGTGTGTTATTTCAGCAGTGAGCTTGGCTTTATACTTTGGAGAGCCGTAGTTCTCTGATAATTCACCGAGAGATACCTGATTTGTAACTACAGACATATTATTGTTGTTTTTAGGTGCTGTCAAGGCGGTTTTGACTCATAGCAACCCTGTATATAGAGTTTCTGAGGAGCTGCTTGTGAGTTTTAATGGTTGACTTTAGGATTC
Organism: Chrysochloris asiatica; assembly: GCF_000296735.1. Classification (NCBI taxonomy): domain Eukaryota; kingdom Metazoa; phylum Chordata; class Mammalia; order Afrosoricida; family Chrysochloridae; genus Chrysochloris; species Chrysochloris asiatica. The sequence goes on along the minus strand of NW_006408684.1, from coordinate 6,079,739 downwards.
AAACTGACGTTGTGGTCCAGTGCGTATCCTATAGTGCCACACCAGAACTCCATACACACAATGTTGCACAGCATGCATATGTGTAGAATCCTAGAAACTCCTTGTACATTCTCTAGAAGGTCAGTGTGGGCCAGTGACGAGTTCTGATTTTCACACCTCACGCAATATCTTCCATGGCTGTGTGCCGCGGTAAAGCATAGGTGTGCCTGACAATGCTCGCGATGCTTTTGTTGCCTGGGGAGTTCCCAGAGCCTTAGACAAGGGCATTGTTGGCATCATTCCATGCCTGCAATTTCAAGTAGGGAGACAAATGGGCTTCTTCTCTTTTTCTGATCTTGTGTGGGAACTATAGAAAAATGGGTGTCTCTGTCTAGTTAGAAAGAAATGCCTTTCACAAAGATGAATTCAGACAGCTTTATCTAATGGAAAAAAATGCCTGTCTATCTCTAAATGCCGTCTTCCCTGGTGGCTTACACCTGGCACAAAGAAAACCAAGTGTCTGGACTGAAAGAAGACTCTGTCAAGACAATGTAGGAGGACAATTCTAGGAGAGACATTTCAAAAAGGAGAAAAGAAAGGAGAGGCAAAAGATAAAGCAAAGTGAGGTGGGCTAGGGAATTAGTGCCCGAGGGGCATCAGGCCTAAAATAATAAAGCCTGGGTATGGGAAGGAGCTCTGGTAGCATAGTGGTTATGAATCTGGCTGTGAACCGCAAGGTCAGCAGTTCGAAACTACCAGCTGCTCCGCGGGAGAAAGATGAGGCTTTCTGTTCCCATAAAGATTTACAGCCTCTGAAACCCTGTTCAGGGTCACTATGGGTCGGAATAGACTCAAAGGCACTTAACAACAACAATTGGAAGGACTTAACAACAACAATGGGAAGGACTGGATGTGGGCAATGGGGGAAGTACTGAGATTCGACCGCTAGGGGGGACGAAGACCTGGAAATCTGTTCCCATATAGAGTAACCAAACCAAACTAAACTCCTTGCCATCAAATCAATTCGGACTCCTATAGGACAGAGTAGAACTGCTTCATAGTGTTTCCAAGACTACAAATCTTTACGGAAGCAGGCTGCCACATCTTTCTCCCAAAGAGTGGCTAGTGGATTTGGACCATCAACCTATTAGTTAGCTTGACACCCACATACTTTAACCATTGCATCATGTGGGCTTCTTCCCCTAAAGATTACAACCTATATAAGCCCAGCTCTGGTAGCGTAGTGGTTTCAAATCGAGCTGAGAACCACAAGGTCAGTAGTTCGAAACTACCAGCTGTTCCATGGGAGAAAGATGAGGCTTTCTGCTCCCGTAAAGATTTACAGCCTCGGAAACCCTGTGCAGGGTCACTATGAGTCGGAACCGACTCCACGGCACCTAACCACCACCACCAATCTTTACAAAAACAGACTTTCTCCCATGGAGCAGCTTATGAATTCTAACCAGCAGTCTTTTGGTTAGCAGCCCAGATGCTTAACCCACTGTGCCACTAGGACTCCTACAGCCTAGTTACAATCTAGTATGTAGCTACAGAGAAGAACCTTGGGTAAAAATGGAGGTGTTAAGCTAATGGGTGCTATTGATTATATTACACAACAGGGTGAGCTAACACATTTAGTTAAACTGAAAATTTCAAAAATCAGTAAACTAAACTTCTTGCTGTGGAGTTTATTCTAACTCACAGCAACCCTCTTGGACAAAGTAGAATGGTCCCATAGAATGCCGAAGCCTATGTGTCCCATAGTGGTCCCAAGACTGTAAATCTTTACCGAAGCAGACTGCCACATCTTTCTCCTCCTGAGGAGCTGCTGGTGGGTTCTAATTGCTGGTCTTGTGGTTAGCTGCCCAGTTCTTGAACCACTGTGCCACCAGGGTTGCAATTGAACACCAAGGTCATTGTATTTTACAGTTTCATGTGTGTATGTATGGTGGAGAGTTAGTGACAAACAGGAAGGCCCTCAATGAGCTGTATTGACACAGTGGTTGCACCAGTGGGCTTGACCAAGAGACGATTGTAAGGGTGAGTCACACAGTGGCTGCACCAATGGGCTTGACCGAGAAACAATTGTAAGGATGGTGCAGGACTCAGCAGTATTACATTCTGTTATATGTGGGCGGTTCTCTCTAAGTCTGAACGGACTCATAAGTACCTCTCGACAATAATGTCTGTGTGTGTGCATGTGAGATGGATATGGAGAAAGAATGTTTGAATTTTTTGATAAAATTGTTTTTTATTCAGTGGGGATAGAGGTTAGGGGGGAAGTCTGCACAGGTAGGTTGGCACATTTTGTCCCTGACAAGGAATAATACTGCAAGTGTATGATAATAGTAAAAGGTAGACAGACCCTTAGTCAGATCTATGATTATTTCAAATTCTATAAGTACATTGTACTTGCCTGGGATAGACGGCTTCCTCCACGACCATCTCCTCCTTTCCCGCCCCTACCCTTGCATCCCCACCACATATTCATCACTGAGTCTGTCAAATATTCCTATTTATAGAGTGCTCCTGGTGTAGTGCTCTAGGATAGGTGCTAGACCACAAGATCAGCAGTCCAAATCCACCAGCCACTCTTAGTAAACCCTATAGAGGATCACTATGAGTCTGAACTGATTCGAAAGCACTAAACAACAAAAACAGCCACAACCTCATCAACATGGTATGGTGTTGTAGGATAAGCACTGGACTGCAAAACACAAAGTTAGCTGTTCAAACACTCCAGCCAAACCTTGGAAACCCTTATCAACCTGCAATGTGCAGATGATATAACCTTGCTTGCTGGAAGTGAAGAGGGCTTAAAAATACTTAAATTGTTGAAGATCAAAGACTACAGCCTTCAGTATGGGTTGCAATATCATCACAACTGGACCAATATATGACATCATGATAAATGGAGAAAAGATTGAAGTTGTCAAAGACTTCCATTTTGCTTATATCCACAATTAACACTCATTCAAGCAGCAGCCAAGAAATCAAATGATATATTGCATTAAGCTTATCTGCTGCACAAGACCTCTTTAAAGTGTCTAAAGAGCAAAGATATCAGTTTAAGGACTAAGATGGGCCTGGCCCAAGCCATAGCATTAAAAAAAAAAAAGTTTTATTGTGGATTATGTGATAGTTTACATGGGAGAACATTAGCTTTGCATTTGTCCTATCATATATCGTTTCATTGCCATGGTTATAATCCCTTCCATGCATCATCAACTAACCAAAGGGTATACCCTGCAAACCTGCTCACCCTGGTCATCAGCACACAGCCCCTCTCCTTTTCTGGGTCTAAAATCCCCAGCCGCTCCATCTCTCCACATCATCGTCTCTGCCTCTCTGGCATCACTGCTTCTCTGGGTATGGTTCTGCTCTCCACTCTTCTCCCTTGATGGTACCAGGGACCTCTACTCCTAGACTGCAAAGTCAATCACTCCCCTCCTTTTGCTACAAAATGTCTACCTTTACATTTCCAACCCTTACCGTCTGTCCTGATAACAATTTTTAACTATTGTATCATCTCCTTTAATCAGTCCCACCCAAACAGATTGGATACTACTCAGTGGAGAGTCTACTTTCCTCCACACCCTCTGGATCTAGGCTCCCTCTTGAAAGCTTGTAAGCCAGTCACTTCTTGTTTTTGTAAAAACCCCCCCCCCATTTTGGATAGTCAATGTCCAAGTTGCCCATCCCCATCTACTCTGTATTGAGGGGGTGGGAATTATCCTTGCTGTAAAGATTTGTTCCCTCTTTTGAGCTATTGCATTCATAGGTGTAGGTCAAGTTCATCCAATTGTATCAAATTACTCTTTTTTTCCTCTTCTTTCTTCTTCTAGTTGAGCTCTGATTATCCAGTCATTGAAGCCAGGTCAAGTGGGTATTATCTGCAAGTGTGGGTGTTCTTATGCATATGCCTTCTCTTCTTATCAGCTGGATGCTTCACTCTCCATTCTAGTTCTCTGTGGCTATGTCACTAACTGTGGACCCAAGAGTCCCCAGATCTTGCCACACTGCTGACCAACCAGGTCTCCACCCAGGTTCACAGAAGTCTATTGAACGTTGTAGGGCTTAGCTCTCAGCTTCATTGTTGTTTTTCCCTCACTTCCCCTAGTCGGTGTTGAACATGGTCACCAATCAGAGTGTGTATTCCCATTGAGTCTTAGTCTTGGAAGGGGGTTTGCCCTGAGAGGACCCAACCACTTGCCTTGATGTCTCCTGGGTGAGAACTTGCTTGTTTTCGTAGTAATCAGTTGGACTGCCTATATTGTTTTGTATTTTTCCTCTTGGTCTTTCTTTCAAGAAGTAACTTCTGTTCTTCTGGCCATTCCCGGCTGGTCTGCTTGTCCTTTCAAGTGGAAATTTCCCCTCAGAAGATTCTGGATGCTGTTCAGGAATCCACCTATGGTCTTGTGTAATACAGAGACTTCTCAGGAAGCCTCCTTCACTGGGCACATTGTAGCCCCATTTTAGGTATTCAAATCAGTTATAGGCAGAAGATCGACTTATAAGCTTTCTATGATGATATTTCTGGCTATTCCCTTATCTCCCCCTCAAGTGTCTATTTTATAATGGTATGCCAGGGAAACCAAGGTTCAAAAAAACAGCCAAGCATCTTAACATTGTTTCCCCCCTTTTCTCCATTTCAACCATGTCTCAATCCCTGTATCCTAGAGCCCTGTTGTTCCAAGGTTGTGCATACATCATTATTTACCTCTGTCCCATTTAGCCCATGTAAACCTGTCTAATTGTTTCCTGTCCAATTTGTTCTTCCATTCCCCTCTCCCTTCTTGTGTATTGCCCCCTTCCCTAGCACCCAAACTATCCTGTATCTATTCCCTGTCCTGTGTTCCACCTTCCCCTCCCTCACCTCACCCTACTCCCCACATTCTGGTAACCAGCAAAGAATCCTCCCCTTTAGTATGAGTTTGTCGTTCTTTTTTCCTTAGTCTTTTACAGTAGTGGTCCTATGCAGTATTTCTCCTTTTGTGACTGACTAATTTCACTCCACATAATGTCGTCAAGGTTCATCCATATTATGCAGTGGCTTGCAGATTCCTTGTTATTTTTCAAGGTAGCATAATATTCCATTGGGTGTATGTACCACAGTTTGTTTATCCATTCTTCCGTTGATGGGCACTTAGGCTGTCTCCAACTTTTTGCTACTGTAAATAGTGCTGCTTTGAACATTAGTATGCATATACCTTCTTGTGTTATGGCTTGTATTTCTTGTGGGTAAATATCAAGTAGACATTTTTAATAGACTCATATGCATGTGAAAGTTGTACAATGAATAAGGAAGACCATGTAATAATTGATGCATTGAGTTCTGGTGTTGGAGAAGTGCCATGGGCTGCCAGAAGAACAAGCAAATCTGTGTTGGAAGCTACAGCCAGCATCTTCCTTGGAGGGCCCAGTCTCTGAAGAATGACATCAAGCTTGGTAAAATAGAGGGTCAGAGAAAACGAGGAAGAACTCCAACCAGATGGATTGGCACATTAAGTTCAAGTGTAACAATTGTGAGGATGGCGTAGAACTGGGCACTGTTTCATTTTGTTGTGCATAGGGTTGCTATGAGTCATAACTATCTCAACAGAACCTAGCAACAACAAAACACCTCATCAAAGCAGGAACTGTTTTGTTTTGTTTTTAAAAAGCAATTTATGGATTATGACATTAAAAAAAACAAGGATTGCATGAAAGTCCCAGATTGATGCTCAGGGAATGTGTAAATGAGTAGGAAAGATAAGACTAATTAATCTACAACAAAAGTGAACAGTCTTTATCAATTTCACTGCCCCATGGGCAAAGTGGAACCAAAGGAAAAGTACTGTCAAACTATTCTTTAGACTGCATGCCACTAGACAAAATTATAAAAACCTTAACTCCTGTGAAGAGGCTCATTTAGCTCACTTAAAGGCTTTTTCTTTTAAGTGAATTTTAATTTGCCAGAAATGTAAAACACTCTATCAAGAAGCCAGGTTAAAAGGAGATGCAGATTAGAATGGGGGACATGGAATAAAGGGGTGTCTGAATGAATCAGATAATGTGCAAAGTAAGCCCTTAGATCCAAAGCCCATTTCAAGGGAGCAAGGTGCTGGACCAAAAATCCTCAGAGCATTTCAAAGTCACCACTGTCAGCCAAAGGAGCATTGGTAGCTTAGCAGGTTACATGTTGGGCTGCTAACTGCAAGGTCAGCAGTTCAAATCCATCAGTCACTCCGGGGAGAAAGATGAGACTTTCTGTACCTGTAAATATTTAAAGTATCAGGGAACCCTATACAGGGTCACTATGAGTGAGAATCCACTTAAAAAAACACAGCAGCAGCAGCAGCTCTCTGCCAAGGAAGAAGGAAATGGTCTCATTGTTTGACAAGCTCTTCTTGTTAAGTCTGTTCTGAGAGAGGGACAGTGTTAATGGTCTGGCATTTGTTGTTGTTAGGTGCCATTGAGTCTATTCTAACTTATAGAGACCCTATGTACAACAGAATGAAATACTGTCGGGTTCTGTACCATCTTCACAATTGTTGTTAAGCTTGATCCCATTGCTGCTGCTACTGTACCATCCCATCACTTTGGAGGTGGGAAGTCTCCCTTTTTTTCACTGATGCTTCATTTTACCAAGCGCTACAACCTTCTCCAGGGAGTAGTCCTTCATGATAGCACGTCCAAAGTATGAGAGACAAAGACTCATCATCCTGGCTTCTAAGGAGCACTCTGGCTGTGCTTTTTCCAACACAGATTTGTTTGTTCGTCTGGCAGACCATGGTACTTTTAGTATTCTTCTCCAACACCATGACTCAAATGCATCTCCCTAATTCATTGTCTAACTTTCACATGTATATGAGGCTATAGAAAATATCATGGCTTTGGTCAAGTGCACCTTAGTTCTCAAAGTGACATCTTTGCTCTTGAACACTTTCAAGAGGTGTTGAACAGCAGATTTCCCTAATGTCGCTTGATTTCTTGACTGTTGCATCCATGAATGTTGAATGGATTTAAGCAAAATGAAGTCTTTGACAACTTCAATCTTGTCTCCATTTATGTGTTCATCCAGTTGTGAAGATTTTTAAATTTTTTATTTTTTTACTTTTTATTGTGATTTCAGTGAATGTTGTGAGGATTTTGTTTTCCTTACATTGGGAAAAAACATATACTGAATGCTATAGTCTTTGATCTGCATCAGTAAGTATTTTAAGTCTTTTCCACTTCTGATGTCACATAATCTAGCTTCTTGGATTAGTTGCTCAGCATACAGATTGACCAAGTGTGGTGAAAGAATGCAACCTTGGTGCATACCTTTCCTGACTGTAAATTACTTAGTATCCCCTTGTTATTTTCTATGACTGCATCTTGGACTGTGTACAGGTTCATCATAAACACAGTGACGTGTTCTGGAATACCCATTCTTCACAATGAGTCAGAAGTCTTTGTATAGTCAATAAAAATCACAATTAAACATCTTTCTGATCCATTTGATGTCAGCACTGGTATCCCTCATTCCATGTCCTCCTCTGAATCCAGCTTGAATTTCTAACAGTTCTCTGTTGGTTTACTGTTGCAGCCAATATTGAATTATCTTTAGCAAAATTATACTTGCATGTAATATTAATGATGTTGTTCAAAGATTTCCGATTCTGTTGGGTCACGTCTGTTTGAAATGCATACAAATGTGAATCTCTACCTATCAGTTGGCAAGGATAGCTGTTTTGACATTTACACACTGATAAATAAAGAAGCGGATTAAAAAAAAACACCTGTAGATGAGGGAAGGTAAAGAAATCCTTGAAGTAGGAAGGGCACTTGATTAGTTTAAGAAAGTTAGTGAGTTTTACCTAACACATTAATCTTGAGTGTTGGCATTTCTGTAAGTCTTACCTTTGCATACTGTTGTGTTGTGTGTGTGTGTTTTTAAATTGCAGTAAGTATATGTATAACAGAACATTTACCATTTCAACATTTTTCCATGTACATTAATTATGTTTGTCAATATGTCAAGTAATACAAGCAGCACTACTCTTGGTTTTTATATTTTTTCATCATTCTTCAGTGAAATGCTGTAGGATTCTATTTACATACTGCTTTGAATTAGAAATTATCTGATATATATCCTTGTTTTTCAAAAGTAGTTACAATGATATGGAAAATAATATGCACCACTAGCAACTCCTTTGAAATCCTATATAGGGTCACTATGAGTCAGAACCAACTTGACTGCACTTAACAGCAACACCACCATCTATATGCTATAATCCATTGTTGTTGTTAAGTACTGTCACGTAGGTTCTCACTCCATGCGCAACAAAGCAAACCACTGCAAGATCCTGTGCCAGTCTCACAATTTATTGTTATGTTTGAGTCCATTATTAATGCTACTGTACCAATTCGTTTCATTGGAGATCTTCCACTTTTTCCTGATGCTTCGTTTCACCAAACATGATGTTCTTCTCCAGGGTCCAGCCTTTCCTGACAACATGTCCAAAGTATGAGAGGGACAAGTCTGGCTCTGGCTGCTAAGGAACAAAGCAACCATACTTATTCCAAAATAGATTTGCTCATTCTTTTTTTTTTTTTTGCAGATTTATGCATTTATTTGATCATAAACTGTTAGTTTTCATCCACATTGACTGTCTGTAAGATTTTTGAAGGTGGTGACAGACACATAGGTCACCAGTGTATAGAGTTTGTTTGGTGAATCTTCATCCTCATTACGTTTTCTGGACAACCGCATGGGATACGGTACGGGACATTCCTGATTCCTTTGGCCCAGACAGCTTTGTTGAGCCTGGTGTCAATGCGCATATCTGATGTTCCCATCTCCTTCATGGCAAATTTCCTAATCTCCTTGAGTGCTCCAGGGGCACGCTTCTTGAAGCCTACTCCATGAATGCGCTTGTGAATGTTGATGTTGTACTCTCTGGTCACCACTTCGTTAATAGCAGAACGACCGTTCGTCTCTCCACCCTTCTTTGCGGGCGCCATAACAGTAGAATCAGATTTGCTCATTCTTCTGGCAGTCCATGGTACTTTCTATACTCTTTGCCAAAACCGTAATTCAAATGCATCAATTCTTCTCCTGTTCTTCCTTATTCACTGTCCAGCTTTTGCATGCCTATGAAAGTATTGGAAAAACCATGGCTTGAGTCAGGTGCACCTTAGTCCTCAAAGTGATATCCTTTACTCTTTAACACTTGAAAGAAGTCATTTTCAGATTTGCCTACCATTTGTTATTTCATTTCTTAATTGTTGCTTCCATTATCTCTATAAATCATTGTTGTTTTTTGTTATTGTTACATACTATGGAGTCAGTTCCAGCTCATAGGGACCCTAGCATAACAGAAAGAAACACTGCAAGATCCTGCTCCACCCTCAAGATTGTTATTCCTGAGCCCAACTACTGCCACTGTGTCAGTCCATTTCATTGAGAATCTTCCTCTTTTTCGCTGACCCTCTACTTTATCAAACATGATGTCCTTCTCCAGAGACTGGTCGCTCCTGATAACATGTCCAAAGTATGAGAGACGAAGTCTCACCATCCTGTTTTCTATGGAGTGCTCTGATGGTACTTCTCCCAACACAGATCATTTTGTTTTTCTGGCAGTTCATGATACTTTCAATATTCTTCTCCAACACCATAATTCAAGTGCATTGACTCTTTTATGATCTACCTTATTCATTTTCCAACTTTCATATGCATATGAGGCTACTATGATGGCTTGGGTCAGGTGGTCCTTAATCTTCAAACTGATATTTTTGCTTTTGAACCCTTTAAAGAAATCTTGTGCAGCAGATTTTATTAATGCAATACATTGTTTGATTTCTTGACTGCTGCTTCCATGAGTGTTGATGGTGGATCCAAGCAAAATGAAATCTTTAACAACTTGAATCTTTTCTCCATTTATTATAATGTTATTTACTGGTTCAGTGGTGATGATTCCTGTTTTCTTTACATTGAGGTGCAACCCATATTAACCTGTAGTCTTTGATCTTCATCAGTAAGTATTTAAGTCCTCTTCACTTTCAGCAAACAAGATTGTATCATCTGCATATCACAGGTTGTTAATAAGTCTTCCTGCAAACCTGATGCCATGCTTTTCTTCATATAATCCAACTTCTCAGATTATTTGCTCATCGTAGAGATTGAAATAAATATGGTGAAAGAATATAACCCTGGTACACACCTTCCTGATTTTAAACCATTCAGTGACACCTTGTTTTGTTCGAACAACTCCCTTTTGATTATTTGGAGGTCTTTGGGCAGGTGGATCCAAGCTAAATGAAGTCTTTGGCAACTTCAATCTTTTCACCGTTTAGCGTGGTTATTTATAGGTCCAGTGGTGAGGACTTTTGTTTGGTTTACATTAAGGTGCAACTCATACTGAAGGCTCTGGTCTTTGATTTTGAACAGTATTATGAGTCCTCTTCATGTTCAGCCAACAAGGTTGTATCATCTGCATATGACAGGTTGTTAATGAGCCTTCCTCTAATCCTGATGCCATGTGCTTCTTCATATAACCCAGGTTCTTGGATTATTTGTTCATTTTACAGACTGAAATAAGTATACAACCTTGGCTCACACCTTTCTTGATTTTAAGCCATTCAGTGACCCCTTGTTCTGTTTGATCAACTACCTTTCTGGTCTATGTATGGGTCTATGTGCAGGTGGATCTAAGTAAAAATGAAGTCTTTGACAACTTCAATCTTTTATTTATTGATCCAGTTGTGAGAATTTTTGTTTTCTTTACATTGAGGTGCAACCCATACTAAAGGCTGTGGTCTTTAATCTTCATCATTATTTTAAGTCCTCTTCACTTTCAGCAAGGAAGGTAGTACAATCTGCATATCGCAGGTTGTTAATGAGTCTTCCTCCAATCACGATGCCACACTTTTCTTCATATAATACAGCATCTCAAATTACTTGTTCAGCATACAGACTGAATACGCCTATAAACCATAATGGTAAGAAATAATGATAATATGAGAACCACTATTTGCTGCAGAAGTTAAACAGTCAATAAGGAAGACCATGTATGCATTTGAATTATGGTGTTGGAGGAAAATATTAAAAGTACCATGGACTTCCAAAAGAAACAAACAAATCCATATTGGAAGAAGTATAGCCAGAGTGTTCCTTGGAAGTCAGGATGGCCAAACTTCATCTCTCATATTATGGATATATTATCAGGAGGGACTAGTCACTGGATAAGGATATCATGTTTGGTAAATTGAAGGGTCAGAGAATAAGAGGAAGACCCCCAATGAGATGGATTGGCACAGTGGTGGCAGTAATGGGCTCAGTTGTAGCAACAACTGTGCTGTTGGCTCAGGACCTGCAGTGTTCCTTTCTCTTATGCATAGGGTCGATATGGGTCAGTACCAACTCAATGGCACCTAACAATAACAACAACATTATAATCTCCAAGGAGCTCTAGTAGGGTAATGGTTAGGAGTTGGTTATGAGTTCAAAACTACCAGCCATTCTGTGGGAGAAAGATGAGGCTTTCTGATCATTTGCAGCCTCCGAAACCCTATTCAGGGTCAATATGAGTCAGAACCTACACCCCGGCATACCACCACCACCATAGTTGATACAGTGGAGGTTTAGAAAGGGTGAAAAAAATGGCCCAAGGAGATAGAACTTTTGCCTCTAGCTGTTCCCAGTCTAACCACTTTTCCCTGAAGACCCTATCTATGTCCTGACTTTCTTAAAATGGCTGATTTGTTTTAGATTATGGTTTGGTTCTTAGGAAACACAGTGAAATCTAATAAGTCTTTTAATCATGAGGACTATAGGTGGTGGTGTGCCATGGAGTCAGTTCCGACTTATAGCGACCCTGTATAGGGTTTCTGATACTGTAGATCTTTCCTGTAACAGGAAGCCTCAACTTTCTCCAATGGAACCACTGGTAGTTTTGAACTGCTGACCCTGAGATTAGCAGCCTGACTCCCAACCACTACATTACCAAATCTCCTTATAGGTGTAATTAGAGGTAGTTTTATTTAGTTATTTATCCACTTAATTTCCAATTCCAAATCTATTAAGTAATTACAAATTCCCACCATGAATTTTGATGGAAAAACCTTTGTCTGTACTGAGATTCTTAGAAAATCAAAGAGAGGGAAGCATGTGTTCTAGAGCTGTGATTACAGTCTTAGTTATGGGTCAGACTTCCTTTGGCCATTCTTTTGTATATTCTTTTTTTTTTTTTTTTAACTTCTTATTGTGAATAAATGAAGGTTTACAGAACAGATCATCAATTTTACATTCAATTAATCATTTACTTTGCTTCATTACGTGGTTGCAATCCCCTCCATGCACCAACAGGTAACAGCATTTACCGCTATTCACTCCAATCACTGAGTTCCTCCCTGTGTCTTCCTCCACCCCCATCTTTCCTCTGCCAAACTCCCCCTGTATATGGCCTGTCGCGTCGCCCATGTCAACACATGTTTACCCTCTAGTGCCTGGATCTTTTTTATATATTCTTAATAAGTATGCTTACCAAAGGAGCCCTGGTAGCATAATGAATTATGAGATGGTCAGCAGTTCAAATCTACCAGTTGTTCCATAGGAGAAAAATGAAGTTCTCTGCTCCCATAAAGATTTATAGCTCTAGACACCCTATAGAGGGTTGTGATGAGTCAAAGCCTACTCTGTGGTACACAACCACCACCTCCACCACCAGGCTCAACAAGGACAGGTAGGCAGCATAATGCATATTAGCACTGATGGATTGATTAGGAGATTTCAGGGCTGGGATGATAAAGAAAGAATACTCACATTTTCACTGGACTAGGAATTAAAACAAAAATAAAAGCTTTAATGAGGAAAAAAGTATAAATCTCATATTTTAATGAGTGAGAGAGCAAGAGCAGGGTTGAGGTGAAGTTCTATTGATAGATTCAAAGGCAGGAAAATGAGAATGTTAAAGCTAATGAGAGAGGAATAAGCGCAGGAGGAATACATTATAAAGAAAGAGGAAACAGGTCATTGCAAATCTAAAGAAAAGGCCTGTGATTAAGAAAACCTTATGGACAAAAAAAAAAAAAAAAAGAGAGAAAAACTAAGTTAAAATGCCTGAAGAGAGGAACAAAAGAATGAAGGGCTATGCTTGCAGTTGGCTAAGAGCAACTAGTCCCTGGAGATGGAAGAGGGGAATGATTTGGGGGAGGCATCCAGGGACACTACAGGACAATGATGGATTAGGCTGGGATAGCTAAAGCTGGGGCGGCTGAAGCTGGAATAAACTCCTTCTGTAACACGTTCAACAAGAATAGCTGAAGGTCATCTTCTGGAAATGGAAATCCATTTTCCCAGAGGCGGTGTGAAATGCTAAAGGTTCTGTGGTTATGCCAGAGCTGATAGTTAGACAATTAGAACTATTTGAAGGTTGACAGGCAGCAGACTTGGTTGAATTATGTCTCAGAAGTGTGGAGGGAAAGAGTCAGTGAAATGTGAAATGTACAATAGAGATTTGGAGCCACCCTCAACACGGGTGGTGGTGGAAGGAAGGCAGAGGACCAGCTGGACCAGTAACTATCCTGGACCCAAGGGCGTAGGCAGTTACTCCTGCATCATACTGAGGAGTCTCTCCTCCCACCTGTCTCAAACCCCTGGGAACAACCCCCATTCCTCACGATTCTTTTCTTTTCTTTCCTCTTAGTTTCATGAGTACATCCTGGGTCCAGCCTACTGTGGTATGGTTAGAAATAGATTTATTTATGTTTAGTTCGCAATTTCAAATCTACTACATGATGACAAATGCTCTGGACTTCCGAATGTTTCCAGAATTTTTATGCCGTAGCATTTGAGTATTCTTTGGTTTCATGATGCTGTCGCACTAAAATACAAGATGGTATAGTGAGCACTCCAAATGATTAAAAAAAAGAAAGAAAGAAAGAAATGTGTTAGTACTTCTGGTTTCTATGTCTAATAAAAGCATACAGTACTGTTTTATTCACATGTATGAACTTCATGTTTGTTTCACACCTGAAAATAGGACTGGGAATATCTACTCTATTTTCCATTCTTCCTAAAGGTGCTATGAAATAACGTATGTAAACATACTTTGAAAAGCACAAATGGCTTTATAACCTACCATATTACTTCAGGAAGGATCAAGCAAAAATTCTAACTGTGTTTGGAATTTAAACATTGATAAGGGGAAGACATATTTTGCTGTGCACCAGAACATGCCATAATTAAAGCCCTACTCTAAGAAGAGAAATCACTTCCTGATGAATTATGAGATCCAATTTATGGAATAAATTATTGGACTAGGTTAAAAAAAGTCCAATAGTGGTTATAATTTATCTTGATTATGAGGAAGGTTTCATAAACTATTGTATGCAAAATATTGATCTGCTTACTGAGCAGTCTGTGCAGGGACAGACGGCACAAGTCAGGCAGCCCGGCTCTGCAGAGGGCAGCTCAGTAGCTGACCAAGTTCCTCAGAGTCATGGGTGCCCAAGGTGGGGTGATGCGAGACTCAGTCTGTACTACAGTACTGAGAGAAGGGGTCTGACACTTGAAGTCACATGTCCTCCAGTGATCTTCAAAGATTTGTAAAATCCAGAGCACACCCACGTATCTATAGCCTTCAAAATAAAAACTGAAGCAGTAAAGAAGTTTGGTTTGGCTCCCAGTGGGTTTGCTTATCCTTGCTCCTTGTTTGTATGTATATATATATATATATATATATATATATATATATAAACCCAACCCAACCCACTGCCATTGCGTAGATTCTGACTCATAGCATGCGGTGCCATAGGATAAGCACTCAACTTCAAGGTCTGTTTGAACCACAAGGTTGGCGGTTTGAACTCACCAATCGCTCCTCAGAAACCCTATACAGGATTGCTATGAATTGGAACGGACTCTACAGCACTTAACAATAATAGCAATCCATCATGTATCCCATTGCATCACCAGGACTTACATATATACATCTATCTATCTATCTATCTATCTATCTATCTATCTATCTATCTATCTATCTGTCTGTCTATCTATATTTTATTGTTTCTATCTGCTGAGACCATACCCAAATATTAGAGACTCAAACCGAGATGCTACTGTCTTTTGTTAAGTCTTCTTTAGGAGTCATCATCGTGGAAAAAGGAGAAAATGAGAAACTGGATCCACAATAGATTATTCATGATTAACATTTGTGAACCCAAAATTGATCTGCTAATGTAGGAAAGTTTAGTGCATTTCAGTTGTTAGCCCAAGGTTCTGGTGAGATATAAGGAAGAATTCAAGTGTGAAAGTGTGACTGTGATCTCCTTTCCGTATGTCCTCAGTTTTGGGGCAGTCACAATGTATTTAGAGACTGGTTGAAGAGTGAGGACATGAAATATTAAACTCAGAGTGACCACATGTGTGTCAGAGTAGAACTGTGCTCCAAAGGGATTTCAGTGGCTGAGTTTGGGGAAGTAGATCACCAGACCTTTCTTTTGTGGCTCCTGTGGACTCGAACCTCCAACATTTTGATGAGTGATTCAGTGCATCAGCTGTTTGCACCACTCAGGGACTGCTTAACAGAGTATACTTGACAATACCTTCATCACTGAATCTTTTCTGTTCACACCACACCCATCTCTCCAAACTCAATGTGTCCTCATCTGACTGGAAGCCCAGCATGCCTTTTGTGTCAGGATGTCAGTTCATTCTCAGTTTAGACTACTCAAAGTCAATGCCCAGGACAAATGGGGAAGAAGTCAAATAAGGTACACAGTAATCTTTTCAACCATTTGAATGCGAAAGTTTGATACTTGGACAAGTGCCTTGTGGAATTTCATATTAAATGGCAAAGCAGCAGTGGCCTTCTCTGTCCTTATAAAGAGATGCTTGACATCATCCGGATCATTTTGTTTCCGTGCATCTTTGTTGTCTCTCTCCTCTGTTCTCAAGGACAAATAAGAAAGGGCAAACCTCTTGACATCATGTCTAGTTGTCATTTCCTAATGCAGTAGCTCTCGAGAGGCCAAAGTCATCACTGAAAATTAAAGAGAGAATACGACATGGTCAGGAACTGCTGACCTTTGTCATCTATCCAGATGACTTTTCCACCTTCTAAGTACAGTCAGATCAACAATAAGCTAGATATTAAATTGCTTTAACACTTGTTTATTTTCATAATAATGAAGTTACTATTTTCATCATACTTGTTTGAGAAATGCAAAAAAGATTTGTTTCACTCACACAGAATCCCAAAGTTAATTCATCATACAGTATGAAGAATCATCAACAGTCAAGAAAAGGAGACTTTGACAAGAGTGTGACCATTTACCCCCTATTTTAAGTGCCCTGAGTGTGCTCCAATAAGAAATAGCAAAAGCTACAAATACACAGTTTAAAAACATGGCAAATAAATTCAATCGGATTCAAGCCTACATTTAAATTATTAAATATAATCAATACTCAATGATGATGCCTTTTCCCTCAATGTACAAAGAATGGAAACACATAGTTAGGAAACACACAGACAGCAATCCTAACTGTCATTGCATTTTGCAAAATCATACAGGGCTGTGCAGCCAATAAGGTTATGGAAAAAACACTCAAAACTTCATCAATCACTCATGAAGAATATGCAGGAACTAAATAAAACCAGTAGCACGAATGTTTTTGTTGTTGTTGTTGTTAAGTGCCGTCGAATCCTTTCCCACTTATAGTGACCTTGTGTAGGATTTTTGAGAAGCAGCTGGAAGTTTTGAACTGCTAACATTGTGGTTCACTATCTAGTGTTTATCCTACAGTGATATTTTAATCAATTTATTTAGGATTATTTATGTAATTAAAGAAGATTATTTATAGTAATTTACAATAATTTAGTCCAATGCTGATACTGATAATTCCAAATATATCAAGTGTTCTAATATATCAATTTTCTAAACAAGCATATTAGCAGAACTGATTGTATTTCAGTCCTTCCTCTGGGGAGGGATAAAATATGAACAAACAAACAATAGGGAGTAAGGAGTGCCAAACTGAATGTGCAGGTGTTGTGAGAAGGGAAGGCTCAGTGAGGCAGGAAGAAGTATGTTCTTGGGTAAGTCCAATCTTGTCTTACTGATTGCGCAATTCTGACACTGATCTGGGTGGGGGTAGGCGGTGTAATACTTAACTGTTCTAAGAAAAGCCAAGGCAGTAGAGATCATTGTGGGGTTCAGGAGTATGAAGGAGGAGGATTCAAGGCTGGGAGGTAAGGCAAGTCAAGGACAAATGAGAAATAAGTTAAAAAGTAGGTTTTAGCAGAGACTATGGGGTCACTATGAGTCGGAACCGACTCCATGGTACTTAACAATAATGCAGCTCTGGTAGCATAGTGGTTACAAATCAGGCTGCAAACCTCAAGGTCAGCAGTTCGAAACTACCAGCTGTTCCACGAGAGAAAGATGAGGCTTTCTGCTCCCGTAAAGATTTATAGCCTCTGAAACCCTATACCAACTCTACCACCATGGAGGCCATTACATTAAGCAAGAACAACACAATGAAGGAGGTGTTTAGAAAAGTTTGGCATGAAGTCTACAGTGTGGGTGGATGCATGATCCAGGAAGTCTGGCCATCACTCTGTCTCATTTCTCAGTTAGCAATATTCATTGAGTTCCTGCTGTGTGCGCCACATGGTTCACGGCAGTGTCACCAATGCAGAATAGCTACCGTAAGGAGTTTATGTACTAGTCGTTGTTGTTGTTAGTTCTATCAAGTCATTTCTGACACATAGCAGCCCTGTATAGGGTCTGTGATTAGCAATCCAGTGCTTATCCCACAGTGCCACATTAGGACAAACAACCACAAAGCAAGAACAACAAACACACCACATAATTTCCGGTGGAAATAAGGGCTTGGAAGTCCCCTAAGGGGAAAAGGAAAGATAGCTTTGAGTGGGAAGGTGGTTACTTCAGATAGTGGCCAGATACTCCTCTTTACAGAACCAATAATTTGAATACTGATATGGGCACTGTATGATAAACACTGGATTGTTAACCATAAGGTCAGCAGTTCAAACCCACCAGTTGCTCCTTGGAAACCCTATACAGGGTTGCTATGAGGCGGAACAAACTTGACAGCACTTAACAACAACAAAAACATGGGAACAAGTCTGCAGAAACTCAAACCAGGTAAAGGAAACAACAAACATGAAGACCAGGAGACTCCAAAAGGTAACCAACGTTCTCTGTATATGGCAGGGGTGGAGGGAAAGACAGACACGATATGAGAGGATGTTGGACATATATGGTAAAGACTTGGAATTTTCTTCTAAATTTGATGAATAGTCTCTAGGAGGTAAAAGTTAAAACACAAAGACTTGATAGGAAGAGATAACGGCAGCTTGGACTTTGTATCTACTGTGAGGATAGTAAGGAAAAGAAGGAAAGAGGAGTTAGATTAGTTGGATTTGGGATGTGTTTTCAAGTTAAAACCTATACAACTTTATATTAGACTGGATGTGGAATAAAAGTGGAAATCAAGAAAGACTCAAGCTGGTAATCCACTTTACTTAGATGTGGACTTCTGAGTGGGGTAGTTTAGAGACAGGAGGAAGGGAATCAGGGTCTCGGTTCATACCTACCAGCTGCTCCTCAGAAACCCTATACAGGGTTGCTATGAGTTGAAACAGACTCAATGGCACTTAACAATGACAATTTTTTTTTATTTTATTAAATGTTTTTATTTTGGATTGAGTGAAAGTTTAAGGGCACATCATCAGCTTCACATTCAACCATTCATATAGCTTGTTTCATTACATTGATTATTATCCCCTCCATATATCATCAGTTAACAGTGTGT
>NW_006408684.1:6049034-6051262 GCF_000296735.1 Chrysochloris asiatica | reverse complement strand
GTCTTGGAAGGGGGTTTGCACTGAGGGGACCCGACCACTTGCTTTGATGTTTCCTTGGCAAGCACGCAATACTTCAATTTTATGAAATCTCTGCTTCCAGTTTGGCAAGGAGTCAGGAAAATACACAAAAGTGTTTAAGGATGTTGCTAACCAATGTGAAATCTAGGCTAAGAAACTTCTTCCTGTCACTAGTAGTAACTGCCTATTGTACGAGAAAGGCAGCTTTGAAGACCAGAAAGGAAAAGTAAACAAAAGAAAAATCAAGTACTGTGATGTAGTACAGTGTTAGTCTACTAAAAGGAAGGGAGAGGAAGATCAGCTCGAGAGTAAATCAGGATGCCTATCTTTTACCAGGACAAAGTCTTCACCTTCTAGACCAAGATTAGGAAGCTGATCAGAACAGGCTTGATTCTGTTCATGTAAAAGCAATTTTTAATTCCATTACTGTTTGGGGTGATATCCAAGCAATCCTCACCTCAGTGAGAACAGTTAGATCAAGTTCTCACAGGCCTACAGCTTGAGAAGAGTGGATGAAAGGAAACAGATTGATACTAAGCGATGAGATCCCACCACATTCTGGCTAATAGTGGCTCTAAGTGGGTGGGTGCTTCATTAATTCTCATCTGTACATCTCCTGCACATCCTCCTATGAAGCCTCTGTGTGTCAGCCTTGGACCAAGCACTTATAGCTTTCCACACATGACCCCTTTATGTTCTTTATTGGAAGACTAGTGGGAATTAGTATGGAGGTAGTACACTGCAAATATAAAAGAAAATAAATTATATGGCCAATTGAAGTGCCCTAGAGGCCATGTTTTTTGCCAAAATTGTTGTTGTTAAATGCCTTGAGTCATTTTTGACATCTTGTATAGGGTTTCCTAGGAGGAGCTAGTGAACTTAAACCATCGACCTTGTGGTTAAAACTAACCTTGCAGTCCACAGTGCCACACGAGGACACCAATTAATTTGACACAATTGAGGTTCATTAAAGTTGCTTTGGAGTCCTGGTGCTGCACTGAAGGGTAAGCACTGGACCACAAGGTCAGTTTAAACCACAAGGTCAGTGGTTCAAACACACCGGCCACTCCTCCGAAACTCTATACTGAGTTTCTATAAATCGAAACCAAACTCGATGGCAATTAACAATAATGAACTTGCTTTGCCTCATGAAGAATTATGAGGTGTGCATTTTATATACATATATTTGCATTGAGTTAAAATAGTACTCCCCAAATATTATGTACAATGAATTTATTAATGAAAGAGCCTACTGCAAGAATTTTCAAACCAATCAATGACTTACACAAAATTCATCATAAAGTTTTCCAAAGGACGACACTTGTTTTGTTGAAACGGAAAAGAAGCTCAGATCAAATCGGCGCAGGGAGTTCAGTTCTCTGAATTAAAAAGATCTGGGTTAGTCCTTGATCAATCTTTAACAGTTATTTTGTACAAGCAATCCATCTGCCTAAATCTAATCTAATTTGAAAACTGAGGAAAAAACATAACCTGTTCAATAGGGTAAGGGGCCCTGGTGGTATGCTGAATTAGGCACTGGGCTTCTAACTTCAAGATTGGAGGTTCGAACCCATCCACCAAAATGCTCTATGGAAGAAAGATGAGTCAGTCTGCTCCTGTAAAGATTTATAGTCTCGGAAACTATGAAGAAACAGTTCTACTCTATCCTGTAAGATTTCTGTATCAAATCTTAGCATGGTACCTGACACTGAATGAGGAGGACCCAAATCATTAGTGCATTGTTGATAGAGGTGGTGGTGGTGGCAATGAACAAGTCCCTTCTGCAATGAACTCGGGTACAGCTTCTCAGATGACTAGGCCAAAGAAAGCTCTCCAGAGCTTTCTCATCTCTGTGGTGGCTTATGCCATTTAAGTCCTCAACATGTTTGATGATGAAAAGGAAAAGTTAGTTTAATTTATTTTACAGAAATGCACCATTTAATATTCCCTCATATAACACAGGCTATACATTCAGGAGGATAAAGATGTAGACATTTATGTTATAGTTTTTGGTAAAGTTGTTCAATCATAATATCCTATATTACAGCATTATAGATGATATTGTTGTGGTTGATAAATTCTGTGGATGCAGTTCCAACTCATAGAGACTCTATATAGGGCTTCCAAGGAGCCACTGGTGAGTTTGAATAACTGGCCTTGCTGTTAGCAGTCCATTGCTTATCCTACAGCACCAAACACACACACACACA
>NW_006408684.1:6047593-6048404 GCF_000296735.1 Chrysochloris asiatica | reverse complement strand
CATAACTCAAAGGCATCAATTCTTCCTTATTCACTGTCCAGCTTTTGCATGCATATGAGGTTATTATCAAAAATCCCATAAGTGATAATGCGGCCAATTTACAGAAAAGAAGCTTAAACTTAATATTTTGGCCAGAGGACTTTCTTGAAATCAGGAGAGAGACAGATGCGGAATAGATAAAAATGTTTAGTTTTATTTTGGCGTATTAAGTAGGTTTTGTTGTGTTTCTTCATTTTATTTTTACCCACACAGACAAGTGAATGTTCTCAAACATTTGGTTATCACTTTATTGTTGGCCTTTACTTTGATATTGTTAATATCTACTCCACTCTGAACATGTTACACAAAAAGCTTTTTTTATTTTTATCAAGAAAACCAATTGTTATCTCAACAATGTGATTTTTAACTCCACAGAACTGGACCTGGTGACTTGGAATTAGTTATATTGTTGTTGTTAAGTGCCATTGAGTCAGTTCCAACTCATAGCAACCTCAGTAGTGTTTCCAAGGCTGTAAATATTTATAATTTTTTAATTTTCCTGGTTTGTTCAATTGTTTTAACAAAAGATTAGATTAAGTCTTATCACTAGATGATGCAGGCTACCAGGCAAAAACCATCCTTGTGTGGTGCTGTAGAATAAGCACTGGACTGTTAAGCACACAGTTGGCGATTCAAACCCCTAACCACTCCTCAGAGTCCTATATAGAATTGCTATGGGTGGTAACCAACTTGATGACACTTAATAAAAATGAGTCAGCCAGTCCTGGGCGAGTTCTGACTCAACCTCTTACTGTCTATATAAGACTATTGA
>NW_006408684.1:6045675-6046635 GCF_000296735.1 Chrysochloris asiatica | reverse complement strand
GTTCATAACAGCACTATTTACAAAAGCAAAAAGATGGAGACAGCCTAAGTGCCCATCAACGGAAGAATGGATAAACAAACTGTGGTATATACACACAATGGAATATTATGCTACCTTGAAGAATAGCAAGGAAGCTGCAAGCCATCGCATAACATGGATGAACCTTGAGGACATTATGTTGAGTGAAATTAGTCAGTCACAAAAGGAGAAATACTGTATAGGACCACTGTTGTAAAAAACTAAGACAAAGAACCCATACTAAACCAGGATGTGTGGGGTGGGATGAGGGGAGGGAGGGGAAGGTGGAGCACAGTGTAGAGAATAGACATAGCATAGTTTGGGTGCTGGGTGGGGGGGCAATACACAATAAGGGGGAGGGGAATGGAAGAACAAGGTGGATGGGAAAACAGGTAGGTTTGCATGGGCTAAATGGGACAGAGGTTAATAATGATGTATGCACAACCTTGGAACAACAAGGTTCTGGGATACAGGGATTGAGGCATGGTTGGAAAGGGCAAAAGGGGGAAAACAATGTTAAGAAGCTTGACTGTCTTGAATTTTGGTGTCACTTGCATACCATTATAAAATAGACACTTGAGGAGGAGAGAATGGAAAAAACAGAAATATCACCACAGAAAGCTTGTAAGTCCATCTTCTGCCTATAACTGGGGCTACAAGGTTCCCAGTGTAGGAGGCTTTCTATGGAGCCTTTGCATTACATAATACCATAGGGTGAACTCTGAACCCCATTCAGAATCTTCTGAGGTAGGAAATTTCCACTTGAAAGGACAAGCAGACCAGCCTGGAGTGGCTAGAAGAACATAAGATACTTCTTGAAAGAAATACCGACAGGAAAAATACAAAACAGTAATGGCAGTCCTACTGACTACTATAAGAACAATCAAGTTGCATGCCCAGGAGACGTCAAGGCAAGTGGTTGGGTCCTCTCAGGGCAAACCC
>NW_006408684.1:5992101-6044710 GCF_000296735.1 Chrysochloris asiatica | reverse complement strand
TTGGTTGATGATGCGTGGAGGGGATTGTAACTATGGCAATGAAACGATATACGATAGGATGAATGTAAAGCTAATGTTCTCCCACATAAACTATCACATAATTCGCAATAAAACATTTTTTATAAATTGAATATTACAATAATAATAACTGTCATTTATTTTAAGCTCCTACAATATTTCAGTTGCCTTAAAAGGTACTCTGTAGTAAGTTATTAATTTGATTCCCCTAGCAACATGACATTATTATCCTCATTCTACAACTGAGTAAACTGAGGATTGGTGAATTAATAATAGCTAAAAAACACATAGTAAATGGAAAGGCCAGTATTTCATTCCAGGCAGTCTGATTCTAATCTTATGGTTTTGTCCTGCAGAAACCTCATTGAATGATTAGATTTTAGTGTTCTTGGGAGAATGAAATATAGCACCCAGTACAATTTGAGACACAGACCAAAAACCAAAACCAAGCCTGATGCCACTGAGTCAGTTTTGCTACAGAGGAGAACTCCTCATTAAGTTTTTCTTGGCATTAATTTTTGGGGAGCACATTGCCAAGTTTTTCTTCTATGATGCCCTTGGATAGGTTTGAACCACTGACTTTTAGATTAGTAGCTATGGTGATACTAGGTGCTTAATTAGTGCTATTTCCCATTTCCTGCCCTTCATGGAGGTCACAATGCTTTGTAGAATTACAGTTTATTATCAAAGTAAGCTTAGCCACACAGAACCCAGGAGTACATTCTTTGCACGAAGTGAGCTCTAACTCTTGGGCAGGCTTAATGTACATTTGCTGATTGATGTATGATGCAGTTATGCTATAAACTGCCCATGCCATCATGGACAGCTTCCTCCATTTCTCTGATTTTCTTTTTATTTTATGATCTACACAACCTATGGACATCTATCTTGTATGACTGCTCAAATTTCTTGCAAACTTTCCCAAACAACAACAACAGCAAACCTATAATTTTCTTATGTGAGTGAATGCTTTCCTCAAATGCCAGAGGTAAAATTGTAAGACTACAATTAAGGAGATGCGTTATATAAGAAAAACATGTCATATAGAAGCCTCCTTTTTTTCTACTATGGTACTGATTATAATTGGGTTTAGATTACATCATCTCAATAGTTTTATTTCTGAGTCTAAAGCAAAGTCTTGAAAAATTATATTGATACTCTATTGAAAGTGGGAAATAATTCCAAATGCAAACAGCTCAAGATCTGCTCTTTCACAGTTCCTGTTCATCAGCTATAAAATGCATGTTTTAAAATACCTTTCTTTTAATGCCAATAAGAAAAATTACCAAGGAAGTATGTTTGTCACTAGAAACTAGAAAGAATGGCTGTCCAAACAGCCCTTATTTGGGTATGTTTTAAACTCTGGGTTAATCACAAAGACCTTCATTTCATGCTTCTTTTCATGACTAGCTAATTCTCATTTTTACTCCTTCAAATTAAAGAGGAAAGATTACATTCAACATGTTGAAAAAGGAAGATGGTTTAGTTCTTACATTGTTAGTTTTCCATTGTTACCGTATTATTTAACCATCACATGCATTGGATCATCTTGCTGTTGAGTTAAACACTGAGCATTGTTCAGGGCACCTACTATCAATCCCCTAGCAAAGCAGGGTTGCTATGTTGGGACAATGTCTTACATCAATTTAGAAAATCTGATCATTGCTACTTATAAACTGAACAAGTAGGAAAAAACCCTTTTAGGAGGAAAAATCACATTTCTAAAGGAAAGTAAATCAAAATGTATGTCAGATGTGGACTAACAATTTAGTCAGAGACTCTCAGAATCTGGTAAGGGCCTTAGAAACAATCAACTCCCAAATTACTAGACATGAAAAGAATTTGCCCCAATTCTTTCAGTTGCTCCAATCTACCAGAAGTCTCTCAGAAATGTCTAATAAGTTCTAGACATATGAGGCTTTTCCCCAAAGGAAGAAGAACCTGAGACCCAGCCTTAGTGATCAATTTTGTACCAAGACAGTAAAAGTGGGATTCAAGTTAGGGTGTCTTTTCCTCTGTGAAAACGAGGGTACTGATGTTTCCCCTTTAGGTGGGTCTGTGGAGGAAGTAAGCCTTGGCCTTACAGCCCTCTTTCCCTTCACCTGCCTCACTCTTTCACCGCCAGCCGCTTGCTTGCCCTGGCCATGTGTGCAAACCCTCCTCATACTGAAAATCTCCATTTCACAAAGGAAGGGGTGTGTTAAATTAAATAAAAGGATTACTAAAATCATAGTAATAGTAAGCTCTGATAAACAATGTTTCATGAGCCTTGTTAGTGGAAGTCACCAGCTTCTCTGTTTTCGTTGAGCTCATTTTAAAAACATTGTGTCTTTGCTAATCAGATGGGAGAGAGGAGACAGCTCAAAAATTTAAGCTCCAGAAATAGTCTATGTAAATTGGTTATTGTCAGTTTATTTTGTCTCTACTGAATTTAAGGATGCGAACACCCCCTACTTGTATATCAATCAAATCAGACAGCTGTCAAGGCTGCCTCTTTCTGAGGGCAGCAAGTTGGTTGTGGCAGAACACACCAAGAAATACACAAGCAAGAAAAATGTGTTGACGCTGGATGTAGGTAGGTACTAAGTTGAGTTCAAGTATGGTTCATGGTTACCCAGGAGATAGTACAAGTACCAGGAATAGGAGGAAGAGAAGGTCCGGTATGGACAATAGACCTTGACCATTTTTCTAATAGCAAGGCACCTTCATCTCCATTCAGGTGCTAGCTAGAAATCAAGCTGTTTTTGCTATTTACAAGGAGTGTGCTTACCCAGTGGGGCCAGGAAGTACGGTGTGCCCCTGCTTTGACAACTTCTGAAAAAAAGAGTCTACCTATCTTGACAACTGTGAAGGGGTCACAGAGAAAGTTAGAGGGTCAAAGCAAGACATGGGACTGCAAGCCTGCCAGTCTCATACAATGACACAAAAATCATATCTCAAATGTTAAATCTGAAAGTATAATCAACATACCCTGAAGGGGGAAAAAAAATCATAGGAAGTAGGAAAATAGTATTCAGTGAGGGTGAAATGCCTCTTTTTCCACAGTCTTCTGCTGTAGACTTGCCTTCCAGAAAGATTGATTAAAGAGATGCTTAATATCAATTCCATAACTAAAACCTTCAGGTTATAATGAAGGACCACTGTGATCAGACTGAAGTAAAAAACTCCCTTAAAGATCCTGTAGTTCAAACTCACCAGCTGCTCCTCGAAGACCCCATACTGAGTTGTTATGAGTTGGAACTGACTCAATGGTACTTAACAACAATATAGATCCAGTGGTGGTTATGTGCCGTGCAGTCGGTTTCGACTCATAGCGACCCTGTACAGAATGTCTGAAGCTGTAAATCTTTATGGGAGCAGATAACCTCATTTTTCTCCCGCTGGATAGCAGGTAGTTTCGAACTGCTGACCCTGAGGCTAGCAGCCTGATTCATAACCACTACACTACCTGTTATTGTTGTTGTTGTTAAGTGCTGTGAAATCAGTCCTGACTCACAGTGACCCTGTAGAGCGTTTCCGAGGAGTGGCTAGTGAGTTTGAACCACTGGCCTTGCTGTTCAAACAGACCTTGAGGTTGAGTGCTTATCCTACAGTGCCACATCAGGACACTTAGTGAAACAAATTTAAGTACTTGGTTTCTAACTATAAGGTTGGCAGTTCTGAGTGTCATATGGGGTCACTATGGATTAAAATGGACTGCTGGTGTGGCATTGTAGGTTCAGCACTGGACTGTGAACTATGTATGAGATTGACAATTCGAACCCACCAGCTACTCCTCAGAAACCCTATACAGGGTCACTTAACAACAACAGTGGATTGAAATAGACTTGATTACATCTAATAAAAATGATGCACTGTATCTTAAAATAAGCCTTTTATTATTTGTTTTTTGGTTGCCATAATGTCTACTCCAACTCAGGGAATGTCCTATGGATCAAAGTAGAATTGTGATCCAAAGGGTTCTCAGTGACTGATTATTTAGAAGAAGATCATCCAGTCGTTCTTCTGAGGTGCATCTGGGTGGAAGTAAACTCATTAGCCATTTGTGCCACCTACAAACTCCTTCATATCTCTAGTTCAGAGGGTACATTTATTAGATACTTGAGAATAAATACCCTGATCTAGTCACTTTTACATCTCTAGCTGCTATCAAAGCAGTTTGTGCTAAACTAAACTTGTATATAAGAATTCTGTGTCTTTTGCTATAATAGACTTACACACTCCATCCATTTTTGACGGGACTCTCTCCTGATATAATTGTAATTAAATGGAATATTCATCAAAGTGAAAAACATGCTTTACTTAGTACATTACCTCAGACTACAGAGAACATACCTCGGTTACTTCTTATGGTCCTTTAGGGAGAGCTGTGAATTTAGTTTCATATACTTTATTAGTGTAATTGAAAAAGACATTAATCCAAAGGGAAGCATTTTGTACACTGCCTGCGTAAAAATTATACAAAGTGGTTTTATCAGCGGTGTGCTTGCCATTTACATTTCATCTCAAGATTCATTGCCTAACACCCAGTCAAGTTTATCTTTGTCATTTAGAATTCAATTTTAGAAATTTGGAATATCAAAATTTTTATCAAAGTTCATTTAAAAAATCCCATTGTAGTTCAGCTATGCAAGGGGTGCTTAGTATGAAAACATAGCTAGTGAGTAAAGGAGATCCATGAAAGATGTGGCTTTCTACTCTTTTTTTTTTCCACAACCTTGGAAACCCTATTCAGGGTCGCTATGAGTCAGAACCGACTCCACAGTATATAACCACCACCATGAAAGAGCTACCAAGAGGGATGGCTGCCAAGAGGGCCAGCAATGTCCCACAATGCCTAGGTTGGTTAGAGAATGATGAGTGTGGTGGATGTTTTATGCCCCATCATACCTACTCACTTCATAAGCTTCTCCTCACCCAATAGCCAGCTCTGAAATCCATCCCAAGTTCAGTTCTATGGAGGTTTCTCTTACTTAGAGCTCCCAAAAATTCTGCTTTATTAACAAAACTTTCCCCAACCAGAAGCACAATGAGATTCACATGCTCTGAAGCACATTCACTCATTTCATTTGTTCTTTGTGCCAGAGTAAGTAGATTTAAGCTTACTTATATAGACTATGAAGGAGCTCTGGTAGCATGGTGGTTACGAATTGGACTATGAACCGCAAGGTCAGCAGTTCGAAACTACCAGCTGTTCTGTTGGAGAAAGATGAGGCTTTCTGCTCCCATAAAGATTTATAGTCTCGGAAATCCTGTACAGGGTTGCTATGAGTCGGAACTGACTCCGGCACACAACAACAACATATAGACTATGAAGGAGTTCTGGTGGTGCAATGGTTAAGTTCTCAGCTACCAAAAGATCAGAGGGATCAACCCACCAGTAGCTCTGTGGGAGAAAGATGTGGCAGTGTTTTCATTAAGATTGCAGCCTTAGAAACCCTCTGAAGCATATCTACTCTGTCTTATCTTGTGTTAAGTGTTGTGAAGTCAGTTCTGACTCATAGCAACTCTGTATAGGGTTTCCAAGGGATGATTGGTGAGTTTGAACCATCAAGCCTGTGATTAGCAGTCCAGTGCTGAACCTACAGTGCCACACCGTTACTATAAGTTGGAATAATCTCAATGGTAATGGGTTTTTCATAGTTCTGAACCCAGAATACAGTTAGAAATCCTTATGAGTTGAGGCTGTCGTTGGGGTGCATCTTGTGTTTAAGACGTGTGTGACCTTGCAATGGTCTATTTAACTCAGAACCGGTATCACTGTCTCTCAGGTGACTTGAGGAGTATAAGATGAGCCCTCCCAGGTGATGATGGTGGTAGTGATTTTACTTTTCATAAATATAAGATTCTGTAGGATAAGCACTGGACTTGCTAGCCACAAGGTCAACAGTTCAACACACGAGTTGCTTTCAGGAGAGAGATGAGTCTCTCTGATGCCGTAAAGATACACAGCCACAGAAATTCTATATAGAGTTACTATGAGTTGGAACCAACTGGGCAGAACTCAACAACAATTGTGTCCTAAGCGTAGGGGATTATCTTCATAATGCATACAAAGACTCCACAAGTAGTTATTATTCCCATGTTAGACACAAGGCACCTTTGAATCACAATTGCTAATTGACTTTTCCAGCATCACCCACATAAAAATGGCAAATCCTAAGTTCAAATTTACATCTACTTGAATTGAATGGTATATATGTTTCTTAAGAAGTAATGTTCTTGAGAGGCACTGTAGCGATGACCTAGGTCAGGTTGAGAAAAGGACATATTCCTTTTGGTGGCCACAGTGATATTGATTAGGAAATAACATTAATGGGGTCAAGAATTACAATTGGAAATGAGAGTTTGTTATGACTTTGGGAATAAAGGATGCTGGCGTGGGATGGAATAGGTGGGGAGGAAGATGGAATAGTGATTCAGTGCTAGATATATTTGCATTAGCACATGGTCCATATTTTTCATCGGTACATTGTCTATCCTACCAGGCTGCTGAACTATTAAAAACACATTCATAGGCAAACAGAAGGAGTAATTAGCAATTAGCTTGGAAAGATCATTTGTTCCTCTCATTAAAAAATAATATTAAAATGATGGAAAATCACAAGGAAGTTATCTTTTGACTGGCAGCTTCTTGCCCTGGCATAGTTTGTTGATGGGTTGTTTATCCTGAACAATGGTGAAACCACCTTGCTAAGCACATTACAACGCTTGAGGATATAAACTGTTGTTCTCACCAATGAGAACGACATTTTGTGAGCCAAGCTATATGATCAGTTAGGGACACTGTTCTCCCCACGGGGAGGTCAGCCTGACTGTGCAGGTGATAGATGTGACTCAGCTGACTCTGAGAGAAAGCCAACCCTTCTGTGTTAACTGAATTAAATGACCACTTTGTTTCATTAAATGGGAAATCGCTAGACAGTCAGTTCTCTAGACATGCTAGGGAAAAACAGTGAACAGTTTTGACTAGAAGCTAAAGCAGCAAGATAAATGAGGCGTGCCCTAGACTCCGTGCTAACTGCAGCCTGGGTACTGAAATATCATAGCCATTTACCAACTTGCTGACTATGGACAAAAGTCTAACCCACAACACAGACTTTGACTGAGGAACCGTTTTCACACTCCAAAAAATTCCAAATGACTTTTATTTGCTGTAGCATCAGATGCCTTGTTTGAAGAGTTTGCTCGTTGCTTTGTTTTCATAAGCATCTGGAAGGAAACTCCTAAAGGAGCAGTGAGACCTCAGCTGCCCTTATCACACTGTACTTTTAATGACCTGTACATATCATTGCTGTTGTTGCTAAAAGCTGTGGAGTCGGTTCTGACTCATAGTGACCCTGTATATGGTTTCTGCAGCTTTAAATCTTTTGCAAGAGTAGAAAACCTCATCTTACTTCCACAGAACAGCTGGTGGGTTCGAACAGCCGAAGTTGTGGTTCACAGCCCAGTGCTTATCCTGTTGAGCCATCGTGCTCCCAGATCTTACATAAATACATGCATGTATATTTACAAGATTGTCATATTTGTCATGAATGCAGCATATTCATCGGTTGCTTCACATGAAAAGTTTATACAAATGGAAAATAAAACTCACTGTCAGCTGAGATGACAGTTTTTAGCAAGCTGTATGGAACTCATACATTCAAATAGGTTTTTCACATTAAAAAGGGCTACTATAAAATGACAATCTCAGTCTAGTAATGCTGCCATGGGTCCCTACATATTTGGAATTATTTGAAAAGTCTGCATCACATTGTTTGGAATGTGTTTTTTTTAAGTCAAAGAAATCAAACCAGTAGCTGTGTGGTTAATTCTTCCTCATGTAACTGTGCTTCTAGGATTTTCAGAAGCACATGGACAGATCTCGCTTCCAAGGCACCTCTGGATGAATTTGAATGTCCAAAAGTTTTGATTAGCTGTCCAAACCAAACACGTTGCCATAAAGTTGACTATGACTTATAGGAGAACTGGTGTGTCACTGTAGATTAATGCCATAACTGCAAAATTAGTTTGGACCACAAGGTCAGCGGTTCAACCTCACCATTCGCTCCTCAGAAACTCTATACAGGGTCATTTTGGATTGGAACTGACTCAATGGCACTTAACAACAGCATGTAGGACCGAGTAGAACCGCCACTTAGGGTTTCCGATACTAAGTTCTTATATAAGTACACAGCCTCCTCTTTCTCCTTGGGAGGGGATGTTTTGTTTGAATGGCTGACATTGTGGTTAGCAGTCTAATGCTTAACCTATAACATTCCAGTAGGTTAATAATTTGTACTACTCAGAGATGCCTTGATTATATTTAATGTTATTAACTTACATCCCTTTGAGAAGGGTGTGCACGTGTGTGTGTGTGTGTGTGTGTTTGAAGTGTAATGAGTGCTATGGTTGATCAATCTATTTACCTTTGTTGTTGTTGTGAAGTGCTATCGAGTTGGTTCCAACCCATAGGGACGCTGCATAGGGTTTCCAAGGAGCAGCTGGTAAGCTTGAACCACCGACCTTGCAGTTCAAATGACTTTGCAGTCTGGCATATTAAACTGAGATGTGAGATTGTAAATTCTGTGATTGGTTTTGTTTTGTGCTGGAAATACAGACTTCGAGCAGGATATTCATGGTATATCATGGGGATTAGAACATGGCTTTCTGAAGTGCAGGCTTCACAGGACATTATTTATTGGTACATATGCATATAAAGGGCTCCTGGTGTAACGCTGGAGGACCAGCACTGGACTGGGAACCATAAGGTTGGCAGTTCAAACCCATCAGCTGCTCCTTGACAGCACTTAACAACAATAGTAGCATGCATATCAATGTGGGAGCACTGTGATTCTGTGGGATACACCCTGGACTGCTAACCTCAAGGTTGGTGGTTCAAGGCCACCAGTTGCTTCACAGAAGAAAGATGAAGCTTTCCACTCCTACAAAGGTTTACAGCCTCAGAAACCCTATATAAGGTTGCTATGCATCAGAAGTGACTCAAAGGTCACTTAACAACAATATGCATATAAATTTTACAATATTAGGATAATGTGTCAATCATTAACCCAAAGCCCCAGAGAACAACGTCCACAGTGTGTATCCAGCCTCTTCAGTGAGAGTGCTGTAAGATAAGCACTGGACTACTAACCCACCAGACACTCCTTGGAAACCCAGGTCTCTGAGTTGGAACAGACTTAAGGGCACTTAACAATAACATGCCATACATGTGAATTTTCAAAAATAGTGCTAATGCAAAGCACCTCTCATTTTGAAATGTTTTACTATGGTGTTATATAATTGTGCTTAGATTACATAATCTCATCAGTTTTATTTTTAAACACAAGGGAAACTCTTGAAAAAGGATATTGGTACATCCACTGAAAGTGGAGAAAGGTACTGACTGGTAACATGATTTTTTAATTCCCTTGAGGGTAGAACATATTGCCTATTTAAGGGCTTGCAAGTTTATAAGCATGCTGACAATTTGTCTCAATCTTACACATTTCTTTTCTCAGAGGAGTTTAGCTTTACTACAAGCCCCACATACAAGTAACTACACAAGGATGATCTGTTTCAGAAATAATTCTAAAAACCTCTATAGCAGATCATGTTTTTTCCTATTGAAATAATGCACATATTAGACCATTCTTTTGAATAACAATACTTACATCTAATTCAGTGCTTAGAACATTTTATAATGCTAAATAGATGTTCAGAATATTCAGCAGTATATTTTTAAACAAAAGTTATATTTACCTAGGATGGAACTGTAATAATAATAGTCTATCCTTCATAACTGCATTCAAATGGGCCAACTGTAGGAGAAATCACTCTGAAATCCATGAAAGTATAGCAAGCCTGTCATTATTGTAAGCAATGTATTTATCACTTATTGTTTATTTCAGTATTTAAAAAACAACAAGACGATTCCTATCCCAGAGCTCTGGAGTTGGAACTAAATTCCACATGTAAATTGAAATGCATTCGTTTGGTCTTCACAAAGATTTGAACTAGATAACCAGCCAGAGCTCTGGTAGCGTATTGGTTATGAATCGGGCTGCTAACCTGAGAGTCAGCAGTTCAAAACTACCAGCTGTTCCGCGGGAGAAAGATGAGGCTTTCTGCCTCCCATAAAGATTTATATCCTAGAAAACCCTGTGCAGGGTCGCTGTGAACCTACTCAACAATAACAAGCAGAGAGGCTCTCTGGGGAAGCATCTCTTAAAATACACTCTGTCTGCAAGGAGAAGTTCAGGCCGCTTGTGGCAGAGGTGTGAGCCTAAGGACTTTGGAATCAGAGACTGACCTCCACTCAGGCTTTCTCTCCATTTTATCTGTGGATGAGTTGTCTGCCCCTGAAGCCTCAGCCTCTTTACACCAGTGTACTGGCTCCTGTTGGAATTACAGGGGTTCAGTCAATGTAGGCCATGATTATGATAATTAATGATGAATTCGTTACTAAATCAATTTACATTTGGATTTAGTTAGTAATGATAAGAAGTGGTTAATTATACTACAGTAACAACATATTTGCAGGTTGAAAGTAATTCCTAGGAAAATCACAGTAATTCTATTTTCTCTTACTTTACATCTCCTTACAGCAATAATTCAGTATAAAAGTCGACATTAATGGATTGCTCAGCGTATTGGTCAGAGTTCATCATCCTCATTATCATCACTATCATTGACAATAAAACTTCCATGAGTACCTACAGTAGCAAAGCAATATGCAAGGTGACATGGTTATATAGAAGAGTAGGTTAGGCAGGGCTCCTTTCATCATGAAACTTAACCTTGAATCAAGGCAAATAATAATAATAACCAAAAGCACC
Organism: Chrysochloris asiatica; assembly: GCF_000296735.1. NCBI lineage: Eukaryota > Metazoa > Chordata > Mammalia > Afrosoricida > Chrysochloridae > Chrysochloris > Chrysochloris asiatica. The sequence continues at coordinate 6,033,872 of NW_006408684.1, read as the reverse complement.
CTCATTATTCTATAGCTAATGTTGTGGCACTGTAGGATAATGCGCTGTATCACTAGGTTAGTGTGAACCACAAAGTTGGTTCAAACGGGGTCGCTCTGTGTTGGAACCGACTCAATGGCACTTAGCAAAGCAACAATGTAACATAGGGTACTTTAGGAGTTGCAAGAATGTAGAGGGCACCTGGGTAGAAGTCCTGTGTGCGTAGAATTTGAACATCAGGAATAAGCCAAGTGATCTTAATAAATAGAAGTTAGGAAGGTTATGTAAAACTCAGAGTTAATTTCATACAATTCCAGGTATTTGAAAGCATGCTTCAGGAACCGTTACTATTCCATCTGCACGTAGATAGACACGGCACTGTTGGTGGGATGTTGTTGGTGGGTTGTTATTCTAACACATGAGAACACTGAACCTAATCAGTTCTGTCATCAGCAGATGCATTAAATGAAAATAATTGTATCAGAACTCAAAATGTATATATTATGCCACACAGAACTTTTTAGCTGACTTGGTTTTTCTAAAGGAGCCCTGGTAACACAGTTCGCTAAGCATTGAGTTACTAAATCAAAAGCTAAGCATTTCAAACCCAGCAGTACTCCGTGGGAGAATGCCATGGCTAAAGATTCCAGTGTAAGACACCCTATGCAGCACTTCTACTGTGTTCTACAGGGTGGCCATGAGCCGAGGTTCCCCTGAAGGCATTGGGTTTGGTTTTTCTAAGCACTGTCTCACTTGGTCCTTGAAATATTTCGGTTAGGTAAGCAAGACCAGAATTATTTTCCTGTTTTACAAATGGAGAAACTGAGTCCTATGTCCCCTGGCCTGATCATGGAGGGAGGAGTACAGAATGCAGGGATCCTGGAAGCCAGCTGGACCTTCTGCCCTCAGAACAAGTTCTTGGTCCTCGAGGCTGGGAAACATCTATTGCAGAGATTCTATGCCCAGTGTGATCACCATGAGGTGACCAGTGGCTGAGTTGTACAAGCTTCAACCAATTAATTTAATTTATGAAATGAAAAATAGCTTAAATAACACCATGGAGTCCTGGTGTGACACTGTAGGATAAGCACTGGACTGCTAACCTCAAGGTTGGTGGTTCAAATCCACAAGTTGCTCTTCGGAAAGCCTATGCAAGGTTCCTATGAGTCGGAATAGATTCGATGGCACTTTACAACAGTAACAAAGTAACATCATATTTAGCTTGCTGTGAGGAAATGGTTAACAATAAATGAGGAGAAGGCAATATGATGAATGTTACAAAATAAAAGGCAGGATAAGTTCTAGTCTTTTCACAGGGAAAACTGAATTTCTATGATAATACAGAGGTGATCTTATTGCAGTTTGAAAAGAGATGATTACTAGTGTGCATTATTAAGTGCATGCCGAGTGCTGTTGTGGTTAATGTACAGAAAAGACACAGATGGTATCAAGATTCAAGGTAACAATTTAAATTTTTTTCAAGAAAACTCTGGCATGTTTTTCACACTGACAAATAGGTGATAAGAAAGATGGGAGAACTACTTTTGTAGAGTTGTTTATTCTTACAATTTTAAGGATCATTTGTCACCTGGTTTTTTCCTGTCATACTGAAATATTCCTCTAAGAAAAGAGAGCTATTTCTTCTCTATTGTATTTTTAAAATATATATATTTCTGTTTGATAAGTGTATTAAATACTTCATAGTTTGTAAGATGTGGTTGAGAAAGAATAGATTCAATTTTCCAAAACAGTGAAACCAAAAAGAGCACTTACATTTTAAAGAAACGGAAGAAGGATTCACTGAGATGGGAGAGGATTTTGTCTAGTGAGGAACAAAGCCTGAATGTTCTGAAGATTCTGGTTTCACTCTGCTTCTAACTTGCCCAGAAGCCCTGGCAATCCCTCGCCTTTGCATACCTTAGTATAGCCTAGAGTAACATTCTTTATGATGGTTAATTCTGCACAATCAGGACAGACACTGGACCTGGGGGTGCTTAGAGACAAGGAGGTTGAAGATGCTCTGGGGAGTTCTGGAACATTCAGAATGGGACACAGAGCACTCTGAGGTGAAGGCAGCCAGGACCATGTGCATATGTTGGCCTTGCAAGGAAAAAGCCTTCGTTTTTTGAGTGACTTCATTAAATAAAATTTGAAAAGCACATTTAAAGGCAAGGGAGTGATTCCATCATCTATCCGTCAGTCTGTCATACTGTGGTGGCTTGTGTGTTACTGTGATGCTAGAAGCTATGCCAATGGTATTTCAAATACCGGGTGGACAGATTCAGCAGAGTTTCCAGAATAAGTCAGATTAGGAATAAAAGCCTGCCGATCTAATTCTTCTGGAAACTGCCCAATGAAAACCCTATGGATCACAAAAGAACATTGTCCAATTTAGTTCTGGAGAGGGCACAGGACTAGGCAAGGTTTCATTCTGTTGTAAATGGGGTCTCCATGATTCTACAGCAACAACTAGAAGGATTGACAAAACCTTAATTTTCAAGCAAATGGTTGATGTTTCCCCAAATGGTTGAGAGTAAGCGGTCAGCTCATCTTCGTGCCCTGATTTCAGATCGTATCCTCCCTCTCCCCATTCCATTGGCTTTCTTGGTGGAGCGCCAAGATTCTGGCGCTGTTTAGTTTTTTACTTACGGGGCCAAAAGAGCAGCTCTTCTCTCCTCACCCTCTCTATCCTCCTTGAGGCCAACAAACCATTGTCCACACCACAGTCTCAACTCTGCTCTTAGGATTTCTTTACTTTAGGGAAGTAAACCATGTAAGTATTTGTTTTCTGAGAAAGGATGAAACTCCCAAAGGTAGAGCCATACAAATATATTTTGCAAATACAGGGACATGCAAAAAACCCACTCCCCAGGGCCATTGAGTAGACTCGTTATGAACAGGGTAAAAGTGCTCCATAGAGTTTGCCAGACTGGATTCTTTCCGTGAGCAGACAGCTTCATCTTTCTCCCACGGAGCACCTGGTGGATTTGAATCACAGACCTTATTGTGGTTAGTAGCCCAAGCTTAAACACATGTATGGAGTGAGAGACAGGTCTCCTCAGTAAAGTCATTTTGTTACAATATTTAAAATGACCACCAAGGGAAGAAACACAGAAAATCAAGCGTTAGGGACACTTAAGTGTCTTGTATTTCAGATTTATACATATCTTATTTATTTATTTGAGTCCTCTTTGGAGTGATGAAATTATTTATAACAAAACATACACTGTCTCAACACTTTCTACAGGTACAATTTAATGACATTGATTTCATTCTGCAAGTTAAGCAACCATTCTCTCGATCCTTTTCCAACTATAAAACCGCCTAAGCTCAGTGCTCTCCAAGCAAAACACCTCCTTTCCCCTGTTTCCACTCTTGGTAACTAGGAATAATCTTTGGTTTCAATATATGTGCTTATTTAACATAAATGAGACCATAGAATATCTGTCCTTTTGTGACTCACTCTACTCGACATGATGTTTTCAAGGTTCGTCCATTTAGGACTTTATTTCTCTTAGTGGCAGAGTTGTATCCTATTGTATATATCACATTTTGTTATCCATTTATAGGTTGATGGGCATGTTGATTGTTTCTACCTTTTGACTATGATAAAAAGTGCTGCAGTGAGCATTCACAGACAAGTTTATGTCTGCAATCCTGCCTTGAATCACTTCTTCTAGGATCAGGATTGCTGGCTCAAATTGTAGTTCTATGTTCAATTTTTGAAGAACGACCATCTGTTTCCCACAGTGGTATGTCATTTTGCATTACCACCAGCAATGGATGAGAGTTCCAGTCTGGAAGCTCAGCTGAAACCTGTCCACCATGGGTGTACCATGGGTGTACCATGGGTGTACCATGGTGGCAGCATTGCATCCAGCATCATAGCAATATACAAGCCACCACAGTATGACCAAATGACAGACGAGTGATGGATCCACCTATAGAATATTGTCATTACTTTTATTGTATGGTTTCTATGTAATAGTACTTGCCTTTGTTTCTTTAAATCTTGTGTACCTACCTACTTATCTTCCTTTGCCTTGATCATTTTGTGCTGACCTTCTCCTTATTGCACATTGCCTTCCCTTCATCCAAATTAATATGTGTCCACTGGACTGCTAGCCACAAGGTTGGCAGTTCAAACCCACCAGCCACTCCTTGGAATCCCTATATAGAGTCTCTATGGGTGGGAACTGACTGAACAGTGCTTAACAACAACTCTCTAGTTAGCAATTTGCCTCCCTCTCCCCTCACCCCTGAAATCTTCAAAGAATGCATCTTTCTGTCTGTAAACCTTTGCTTGACTTTTTGAAATAGTGACCTCATATAATATTTGTCCTTTTGTAATTGACTAATGCCACTCAGTGTCATGTCCTCTAAGTTCATCCATATTGTGAGGTGTTTTACAGATTTATCATTATTCTTTAATATTGCATAGTATTCCATTGTGTGTATGTACCATAGCTTATTCATTCTTCTACTGATGGGCGGTTAGGTTGTTTCCATCTTTTTGCTATTGTGGATTATGCTACGATGAACATGGATTTGCATTTATCTGTTTGTGTCATGGCTCTTATTTCTCTAGAATATCTACCTGGAAGTAGGATTGCTAGAGTCCTATTGTGGTGCTGTTGAATAAGCACTGAGACTTCTAGGTCAGTGGTTCAAACTCACCAGCCACTCCTCAGAAACCCTATGCAGGGTTGCTATGAGTCAGAACCAACTCGATGGCACTTAACAAAACAACTGGCTAACTGAGCCCTGGTATGACATTGTAGGATATGAACTGGGCAGCTAACCCCAAGGTCAGCAGCTCAAACTCTCCAACCATTCCTGGGAAACCCTATACAGGGTCACTATGAGTCTGTACAGACTTCAAGGCACTTAATAACAATGACCATTTCTTCATGTGTTTGTTGTAAACCTGAATATTTTCTTTGGCAATGTGTCAATTCATGCCCTCTGCCCAATTTTTAAATTGGATTTTTTTTTTTTTGCTGTTAAGGAGTTGAAGTTTTCTGTAAATTAGAGGTTAGTCCCGTGTCAGATATGTTGTTGGTAAACATTTTCCCCAGTTTATAGGTTCTCTGTTTATGAATTTGTGAAATCTTTCAACATGTGTAATTTGTAGGACGTCTTAATCATCGAGTTTTTTTTCTTATGTTCGTGCAGTTTCAGTTATGCTTGGTTAGTGTGTGTATTCTGTGAATTATCGTTGATGTTGTTAAGTACTGGCAAGTCAGTTCTGGCTCATAGCAACCCTGTTTATGTTATTTGAGAGAGCAACCTTGTGGGTAAGCACTCCAATACCTAGCCTACACCACCACACCAGGACTCTATGCTATGTATTAAGGCTCCTAAATTTGTTCCTTTGATTTCTTTGATGAGCTTTATAGTTTTAGGTTTTACATTTAGATCTTTCATCCATCTTGAGTTCTTTTTTTTTTTTTTTTTAATATGGTGATAGATATGATTCCTGGTTCATTTTTCTGCAAACGGATATCTAGTTTTGCTAGTGTTATTTGTTAATGAGTCTATATCGTCCCCTTTCAATTGATTTTAGACCTTTGTCAAAGATGAACTGTCCCTAGATGATGGTGGTTATTGCTGTTAAGTGCCTTGTTGTTGTTGTTAAGTGTTGAGTCTTTAAAAAAATCTTTGCTAGAGCAGAAAGCCTCATCTTTCTTTCATGGAGCAGCTGGTGGGCTCGAACTGTGCACCCTGTGGTACACAGTCCAGTGCTTATCGCATGGAGCCACCATGCTACTATTCATAGGTTGTTGTTGTTAAGAGCTGTCGAGTCAATTTCACCTCATAGCGACCCTGTATAGGGTTCCAAGGAGCAGTTGGTGGATTTAAACTGCCCACCTTATGATTTACAGTCCAGTACTGATCCAATAGTGCCACACCAGGAGCCCACAGGTAGATTGATTTAATTCTGGAAAATCAATTCTATTCCATTGGACCATATGTCTGTCATTGTACCAAAAACAGGTCGTTTTTACTATTGTGACTGTATAATACGGTTTGAAGTCAGGAAGTAGGAGGCCTCTTGTTTTGTTCTTTAGAAGTGCTTTGCTTATCCAAGGTCTCTTTTTTTTCCATGTAGATTTTCTGAATTTTCCATCTCTTTAAGGAGTAATGATAGAATCTAGAATGGGATTGTATATACTATCTGTAGATAACCTTAGATATTATCAACAATTTTACAATATTAAGTCCTCCTATCAATGAGCATGGTATATTCTTCCATTAATTAGATCTCTTTTGATTTCCTATAGTACTATTTTGTAGTTTTCTTTGTAGAGATATTTTGTATCTCTGGTTAAATTTATTCCTAAATACTTCATCTTTTTGGGTGGTTATTGTAAATTGTATTGGTTTCCTGATTTCTTGTACAGAGAGGTCTCTTGGTTAGTGGAGAGGAGCCTAACTGACTTTTGTAGTTGATCTTGTATCCTGTCACTTAGTTAAATCCTTCCATTAATTATAGTAGTTTTCTTCTTGAGCATCTGGAATTTTCTATGTCTCAGATCTTATCACCTGCAAATATAGGTTATTTTTACATCTAGCCGAAAGGATTCTTGTCACTCTCCATCTTTTTTTATGAAATGGTAGCCTCTGGCCAAGGAGGAAAAACAAGGCCAAGCTGAACCCAAGAGGAAGGGCAAGTCTTCATTCTTTAAAAAAGATGGTTCCAAGATATCCCAACTCTTTATATTGAGGATAATAAAGGTGATATTGATGGACCCATTTTGAAACTACCTGGATCATTCAGTAGGATGACCAGCATCTCAGTAGAATTGTTTTGCTAGAGAAAATAAATCTGGTATAAATGGGGCTGCAAGGAAGGATTCCTATTTAAAGAAAAGACCCACTCCTAGGCAGAGGCCCTGCCACTATGGAGATCACAGAAGAAGAGCAGCTTTTCCTCACAAAAACTACTCAACTAACTAAACTTATGATCCACAGAGCCATGAAAACATTCCTCTGGCTTTAGGAGTTTTCTCTCTCTTAAAGTTGCTAGTTGGAGCCTTTGATTCCTTCCTTATTCATTCTTCAATGCATCTTAGCAATTGAACCCAGTTAGTTCTGTGTGAGCCTGTGCTTAGAAAGGTCAAAGTGGGAAGATGAGGTGGCAAATGAGCAGTGTTCTCTCGAAAGCAAAGGAAAAGACCTTGAAAGACAAGATATTATGGGATGAACTGTGCACTCCAAAAAGGTATGTTGAAGTCCTAATGCCTGTTAGGACGCAATCTATGAATATGATCCTGTTTGGAAACAGGGTCTCTGAAGATGTTCTCAATTAGGTTCATATGTGGTCTCACTGGAGTTGAGTGGCTCCAAATTCTACATGACTAGAGTAAGTATCTTTATGAAAGAAGAGAAGAGGTGTGAGAGGGATAAAGGAAAGACATTATGTGACATCGAAGCTGCATGTGAAGGAATGCCTGAAAGTATCAGAAAATAGGATAGCATTGTGGAACAGAGTCTACATCTAAGACTCAATAGGAAGTAACTCAGTAACCCTGATCTCAGACTTCCAGTCTCCAGAAATGTGAGACAATACATTCTGTTATTTAAAGTCACTGATTTTGTGGTACTCTCTTACAGCAGCCCTAAGAGACCAGTGTGTAGGGCACACAATTGAGGACTGAGTCAAAGGACTGAGAAAGAGGGATCATGGAAGGAGGGAATACTGCCCAGGCTTCCTGATAGTATCACGTCAGTGACCCCACACTGCTGTCTTCACAGTAAAGAAAATGGGAGTGAGGCACAGTTCACTCCAGTGCTTAGGTTCCCAAAGGTTCACATTGTAGGGAAGGCAGAGTTTTGCAATAAGAGAGCCTTAGGAAGACACTGGAGCAGCACTCCTGACTTGCAGGGGACCTTACACAAGCAATGGAAACTCTCTGTGCATCTTCCACCTTTGAAAAGCATTCTGTAGGAAAGAAAAGAGGATGTAAGCCTTGCCAAATTCTTAAGAGAGTTTTGAATAATGGGGACATCATCTGTATGTAGACAAATTTTATAAGCTGTTCTCTACATGTAAAACTTTATTCACATGAAACAATTTCATCTACATGATAAATTCCTATAGGTTTTTCTCCTTCCAACTGGCAGAAAGGGAAGTGTGTGTGATCATTAATGTCTGATGAATATTTTTTTGAGCAACACTATGTGCCAAGTGCTGCTGTAAGAACGTGTGATGTGTTAGTGGATGAAATAGCTACAAATTTCTGCCCTTGTTGAATTAATAGTCTAGTGGACTATTGGAAACAACCTAGTTCAACATAGGTAAAGTGAAATGGCAAAGAAACATATATACAGAATGTGAAAATTACAGGCAAGCGAAAGACACAAATATAAGTATTAGAAAAGATTTATTTTCAGTAATTTGTATAAAGATAGCAGACTTTACCACTCTTTGATTGACTAGCTATTGTCTCCCACTTTCTTCGTGTTAAGTTAAATGAATTAAATAGGTCAGGTGCACAGACCTGCTGGAAAAGGTATGCCTGCAGAGTCACTGAAAAATCATTTCTAGGCAGAAGATGATGCTAAGCAGAAGCTGATGAAAGGAAAAAGAGAACACGGGTGAAGAGAAATTGTTAGTAGGGAGGTGGATTTCAAACAAAAAAACATAAAAAGCAATGTTCAACCAAGACTGAAGAATAGTGTGTAGACTTTTAATAAATCATTATAGCTGTAGGCTGAACAGAAACTCTTCATGTAGGGTATATTGTAAATACAAACTAAAGGTGATAGAGACAATTATGAAAAGCCCTACCCATTCCAGCACATACTTGGACCTATAGCCTGTTAGGCACTGTTGTTGTTGTTAAGTGCCATCGAGTCTGTTCTAACTCCTAGTGACCCTATGTAGGATTTCCAAGGAGCAACTTGTGGGTTTGAACTGCCGACCTTGTGGTTCGAAATCCAGTGCCGATCCTACAGCGCCACATCAGGAGTCCAAAAGCCAATAGCACCCAGTATTCCCAGATGGTTTCCCATCCAGGTACTAACCAGACCTTGCTCAGCTTCCAAGATCAGACGAGATTGGGCACATTCAGGGATGTTACACATATGGATGTCTAAGACTGAAATTAAGAAGGACTGGGACTCTCTGGAATGTGTATGTGTGTGTGTGTGTGTATAGGGGCAATTGTGGGATAATGAGGGAAAAGACAACTTCCTGCATCTTACAAACTGCCTGTGTACATAGCAGACCCTATAGGAGGAGCCCAGGAAGCCCACCTTCTTTGCACAATTCCACAGACCCTAACTGACAGTGGAGTCTTATTTAGGTGTGTTTTCTCCCCCACAACATCATAAACTCTAAACCTTAGAAACAATGTGAATGGTGACAGTGGAGTTGTATAATGTGTGAGTTGCTGAATCTATGTGGTTGGTGGTGTCACGGTGCCATCGAGTTTGTTCCAATTTACAGTGATCCTATGCAGAACAGATTACTGCCCAGTTCTACATTATGCTTACAATTGTTATGTTTGAGACCATTGTGGCTACCACTGTGTCAATCTATCATGTTGGGGGTCTTCCTCTTTTTCGCTGGCCCTCCACTTTCCCAAGAATGATGTCCTTCTCCAGGGATTAATCCCTCCTGAAAATATGTCCAAAGTACAAGAGACCAAGTCTTACCATCTTTGCTTCTAAGGGACATTCTGGTACTTCTTCCAAGACAGATTTGTTTGTTCTTCTGTCAGTCCAGGGTACTTTCAATATTCTTCTTCAACACCATAACTCAAATGCATCATCTGTGGTCTTCTTTATTCATTATAGAACATTCACATGCATATGAGATGATTGAAGATACCATGGCTTGGGTCTGGCACACCTTAGTCCTCAAACTGACATCTTCACTCTTGAACATCTTAAAGAGGTCTTTTGTAGAAGATGTGCCTAATGCAAGATATCATTTCACTTCTTGACTGCTGTTTCCATGAGTGTTGATTGTGGATCCCAGCAAAATGAAACCTTTGACAACTTTAATCTTTTCTCCGTTTATCATGATATGATGTATTGGTCCAATTGTGAGGATTTTTATTTTCTTTACATTAAAGTGCAATCCAAACTGAAGGCTACAGTTGGGATTGGTCTTCATGAATAAGTATTTTATATCCTCTTCACATTCAGCAAGCAAGGTTGTATCATCTGCATATCAAAGGTTGTTAATGAGTCTTCCTCCTTTCCTGTTGCAATGGTGTTCTTCATGTAATTCTGCTTCTGAGATCATTTGCTCAGCATACAGATTGAATAGCTATGGTGAAAGTATGCAACCCTGGTACGTTCCTTTCCTGATTTTTAAACCATTCAATATTCCCTTGTTCTGCTCTAAGGGCTGCCTCTTAGTCTGTATACAGATTTCCCATTCTTTACAATGTTTTTCATAGTTTGTCATGATCCACAGAGTCAAATGCCTTTGCATAATCAATAAGGCACAAGTAAACATCTTTCTGATATTCTCTGCTTTTAGCCATGATCCATCTGATGTCAGCAATGATATTTCTCATTCCACATCCTCTTGAATCCAGCTTGAATTTCTAGCAGCTCTTTGTTGATGTACTTCTTTAACTGTTTTTGGATTCTCTCCAGCAAAATTTTACTTACATGAGATATTAATGATATTGTTAGATGATTTCTGTATCCATTGGGTCACCTTTCTTTGGTATAGACACAAATATGGATCTCTTCCAATTGGTTGGCCAGGTAGCTGTCATCCAAATGTCTTGGCCTAGATGAGTGAGCACCTCTGATTTTGTATAAGTTTGTTGAAACATTTAAATTGTATTCTATCCATTCCTGAATTCTTGTTTTTCACCAATGCCTTCAGTGTAATTTTTTCTTCCTACTTTAATACCACAGGTTCTTGATTATATGCTGCTTCTTGAAATGTTTAAGCACCAACCAATTCTCTAAGGTATAGTGATTCTATGTATCACATCCATCTTCTTTGGGTGTTTCCTGCATTATTCAATATTTTGCCCATAGAATCCTTCAGTACTGCAGGCTGAGGCTTGATTTTTTTATCCAGTTCTTTCAGCTTGAGAAATGCTTAGCATATCTGTCCCTTTTGGTTTCCTAATTTTAGGTTTTTACACATTCCATTATAATGCTTGACTTTGTCTTTTCTAGCTGCCCTTTGAAATTTTCTGTGCAGTTTTTTTACTTCCTCGTTGCTTTTAGCCATGTTAGTTTCTCTATGCTCAAAGTAAACTTTCAGAGTCTCTTTTGACACCCATTTTGGTCTTTTCTTTCTTTCCTGTTTTTCATACGACCTTTACTTTTTTTATGGATGATGTTCTTAATGTCATTCCACAATTCTTCTGGTCTTTGATCAATTGTGTCTAGTACATCAAATCTGTTTTTGACATGGTATCTAAATTCAGGAGGGATATACTAGAGTTCCTATTTTGACTCTCATGGTTTGTTTTAATTTTCTTCAACTTCAACCTGAAGTTGTATATGATCAATTGATGGTCTGTTCCACAGTGAGCCCTGGACCTTGTCTTGGCTAGTGATATGGAGCTTCTCCATCATTTCTTCCCACAGATGTGTCCATTTGATTCCCATGTATTCTATATGGTGAAGTCCACATGTACTTTTACCATTTATGTTGTTGAAAAAGGGTATTTTCAATGAATAAGTAGGTCTTACAAAATTCTACCATGTGATATCCAATACCATTTCTATAACCAAGGTCATATTTTCCAACTACTGATCCTTCCTCTTTGCTTCCAACTCACACATTCCAATCATCAATAATTATCAATGCACTTTTATAGAATATTTGATCAATTGCAGAATAAATAAATTAGTAGAATTCTTCAATTTCATTATTACTGGCTTTAGTGGTTGGTGTGTGAATTACATTAACAGTGGAATTTACTAGTGTTCCTTGTAGGCATATGGATATGATCCTATCACAGAAAGTATTATATTTCAAGATAGGTCTTGAAATGTTTTTTTTCATGATGTAGGTGGTGATACCATTCCTCTTCAATTTGTTGTTCCCAGAAAAGTAAACCATATGATTGCCTGCCTCAAAATGGCCAATACGTGTCCATTTCAGCACACTAATGCCTAGGATATCAAGCTTTACTGTATCCATTTAATTTTTGAAGACTTCCAGTTTTTCTGGATTCATACTTACTACATACTCATTTTGAGTTGTGTCCCAATCAATAAATAAAGCCCCCCAAATCATTGTTCTATCCATTGTCATTGAAGTCAACTCTAAATAAGCAGCTCTTCCCCAGTTGTATTTTGAGTGTCTTCCAACCTGAGGGACTCATCTTCTGGCACTAGAATTAATAGTATTCTGCTGCTATTTATAAGGTTTTCAATGACTAACCATTCTGTAGGGAGTCCTGGTGTGGTGCTGTAGGATAAGCACTGGACCACAAGGTTGGTTTGAATCACAAGGTCGGTAGTGTGAATTCATTAGAAGCACCTCTGAAACCCCTATGCAGGGTCACTAAATCAGAGTCAACAGCATTTAGCAACAACCACAACCATTCAGAAGTGGTTGTCCCTCCTTCTTTCTAGTCTGTCTTAGTCTGGAAGCTCCACTAAACTCTGTCCACCATGGGTGACCCTTTTGGGATTTAAAATATTGGTGACATAGCTTCCAGCATCAGAGCAACACATAAGCTAGCACGGTAGGATAAATCAACAGATGAGTGGGAATCTGGAGGTACTGAATCCTAATCCAGGCTTGTTGTATGAGCCCTACAAACCATGGTAATCAAAGTAAGGAACCAAGGGGTCTTCAGGGTGAAATACAATGCTTTGGAGAATACAGTACTTTGTGAAGTGACCAGATGGAGAAAAGTTTAAAAAATCAATGAGGTGTAATCATTGCAATTTATTCCCATTGTTAAACCCTCACATATTTCTCATCCCACCTGAGCACAGTATAGTGCAAGTAAAAAAGTACAAGTGAACGGTGAAAATAAGTGACAAATGGACTTCCCAGAGCATTCTTTAGTCTTGTCCCCCTGAAATTCATACAAAGAAAAATGATCAAATCTTAAACGGCCACCACATTCTTTCAACTCTACCCTGACATATTAATTTAATTGGATCTTTTTTTCTTTTCTTTCTTTCTTTTTTTTGCCATCCTAACTGCTTTTTTTCAGGCACTTCTTATTTCTTGCATGAACTTCTGAAACTTTTTAACTTGGTATCTTGTTCTAGTCCGTTTTCTATACTCTGACACGAGACCTTTCTAAATGGCAAATATGCTCATGGCATTTAGCTTCCTAAAAAATTTCAGTTTATCTGGACTCTTAATGAACATATTATGAACTTTACCCACCTGTGATGGTTGAGCATGTGTGTCTGCTTGGCTGGGCCGTGCTTCTCTGGTTTGGCTGTTATAACGTAATCCTCCCCCATGAGGAGATCTGATACAGTGTGATCACCTTCATGATCTGCTGTGAGAAACCAATCAGGTGAAAGGGAGTTCCCATGGTAGGGTGCACTGCATCAAATATATGGAGATGCTCTGCCAAAGCTTTCTAGCTTTTTGCTCACTCTGGATCCTACATCTGGCTCTCATAATCTGACCTCTGGTTCTTGGGATTTGAGCCAGTGGCCAGCCATAATTTGCAGATTTGAGGATTGGTTAACCTCTACAACCTGTGAGTTAGCATCCTGCTGTCTGACATACTGATCTTGGGGTCTTCATCCCCTGTGGCTATGTGAGTCAGGAGAAACCTTAAGCCTGGCTTATGACCCACTGATTTGGGATTTGTCAGCTATGTTCTTGCAATAAATCCATGTATCTTTCCATATAAACTTCACTGGGTTTGCTTCCCTAGAGAACTCAGCCTTCGAAACCGCCTCTATGCCACTTTCCACACTCATGCCAAATTAGCTGTACTTTATCAAAAGACTCACCCATTTCATACATCCCTTCATGTTTACATGACACATCAAGAATATCTCTTCTCCACTAGTCTATCTGGAAGCCTGTCATTCCACTGAGACTTCTTTGCTAAAGTCTTTCTGGAGACACAATTCGGTTACTTCTTCATTTGTATATACCTCCCTGAAAATTCATCTGGTAAGAATCTTTTTCCCATTAGGTTGGGAGTCCTTCCTTTAAAGTCGGGGATTGTGCTCATGTATCTGTGTTTTGCCAGTGTCTAAACAGCACCTGGTATATGTTGTTGTTGTTAAGTGCCTTTGAGTCATTGCCAACTCATAACGACCCTGTTTGAGTATAGGGTTTCTGAGGAGCAGCTAGTGGGCTTGAAACTGATGACCTTGTGGTTCGAAGTCTTGTGCTGACCCTACATTGCCACACCAGGAGTTCACCTGGTATATATTGTTGTTGTTAAGTTTTGTTGAGTTGGTTCTGACTCATAGCAATCTTGTATAGGGTTTCTAAGGAGTGGCTGGTGAGCTTGAATTGCTGACCTTGTGGTTCAAACCAATTTTACAGTCCAGCGCATTAATCCTACAGTGCCATATGAGGACTCCACCTGATATGTTTAATAATGTTGGGGAATTAAATGAATGTGACCAAAAAAAAAATGACCAATGATGACCAATGTTGTTATTGTTAAGTGTTTTCAAGTCACTTCTGACTCACAGCGACTCTGTTATAACAGAAGAACAACACTGCCCAATCCTGCACCATCTTCAAAATTGTTTTCTTTGAGCCCATTTCTGATGCCACTGTGTCAATCCATCCCATTAAGTGTCTTCCTCTTTTTCACTGACCCTCCACTTTTCCAAGCATGATGTCCTTCTTCAGAGACTTGCCCTTCCTTATAATATAACCAAATTAGGAGAGAGAAAATCTCACCATTGTCACTTCCAAGGAGTAATCTGGCCATACTTCTTCCAAAACCAATTTGTTCATTCTTCTGGCAGTCCCTGGTATATTCAATATTCTTCACCAATACTGTATTTCAAATACATTAATTCTTCTGTGATGTTCCTAATTCATTGTGCAGCTTTTCAGTGCATACGAGGCAACTGAAAATACCATGGCTTGGGTCAGGTGCACGCTAGTCTTTAGAAAAGTGATGTCTTTACTCTTTAACACTTTAAGGAGGTATTTTAAAGTAGATTTGTCTAATGCAATATGTCATATCATTTCTTGACTATTGTTTCCATGAGTGTTGATTGTGGATCTAAATAAAATGAAATTTTTGACAGCTTCAAACTTTTCTCCGTTTATCATAATGTTTATTAGTTTGGTTGTAAGAATTTTTATTTTCTTTACATTGAGGTGTGGTCCAAACGAAAGGCTGTAGCTTTTCATTAGTAAATACTTCAAATCCTGTGTGCCTCCAGCAAGCAAGGTTGCACCATCTGCATATATCAAGTTCTTAATTAGTCTTCCTCCAGCCCTGATGCCACATTCTTCTTCATATAATCCAGTTTCTCAGATATTTGCTCAGCATACAGATTAAATAAGTTTGGTGAAAAGATACAACCCAGTCATACATACACCTTTCCTGATTTTAAACCATTTAGTATCTCCTTGTATTTGAACAACTGCCTCTTGATCTCCGTACAGGTTCCTCATGAGCACAATTAAGTGTTCTGAAATTTCCATTCTTCACAATGTTAACCATCGCTTATTATGATCCATATAGTTGAATGCCTTTGTATAGCGAAAAAATACGTTGTCTCCAACTGCTGTTCTTGTAAGTGCTTTTGAGTTGGTTCTGACTCATAGCAACCCTGTATAGGGTTTCTGAGGCTTTAAAATCTTTGCAGAAGCAGGAAGCCTCATCTTTTTCGCACAGAGTAGACGGTGGACTAGATCTGCAGACAGTCCATGGTGCATGGTATGGAGCTACCATATTCCATTGTTGTTGTTCTTAAGTGTTGTCATCAGTTCTAACTCATAGCCACCCAATGTAGGGTTTCCAAGAAGCATCAGGTGATCCTGAACCACCAACCTTGGAGTTCAAACCGACCTTGCAGTCCAGCGCATTAAACCACAATGCCATACACGGACCCCACTCCATAGGAACTCAATAATAATACCATGTTTTGGGAAAGAGTCAAAACTCTCTGAAAAATGGAAAACAATTTTGGACTTGGGAAAGTGAACTAATTATGAGTAAGCATAGATAGTAGTTGGAAGAAGAAACAAGTGAGATCTTTCTGCTATTTTTCTAAGACCTTTCAGAAAATTCCCTTATTCTGTTTGAATGACTGCCTCTTGGTCAAGCTGACATAACTGAAGAAAAAATTCAAGCCTCAAGTTGCAATATTAAAAAATTGTATGTGCAGAATACTGAATGACAGAGGAAGCATCAAAGAAGATAGAAGGAATACAAAGTCATTATACCAAAAAGAATTGGATATATTCAATCATTTCAGGAGGTAGCATATGGTTAAGATCAAAGGTTATAAGCACACTCCCTCCTCATATATTGAGATGGTTAGATTTCAAAGACCAGGTAATTGTGCCAAAAAATGGTGGTGTATGAAAATAGCAGTTATTTGAAAACAGAGAATGACCACATCAGATTTTCAAATGTAGGATGCCTGTTGTTGTTGTTAAGTGCTGTCTAGTTCTGACCCATAAGGAGCTTTGGTAGTGTAGTGGTTACAAATCAGGCTGCGAACCCTAAGGCCAGAAGTTCGAAACTACCAGCTGTACCGTGGGAGAAAGATGAGGCTTTCTACTCCTGTAAAGATTTACAGCCTCGGAAATCCTGTATAGAGTCACTATGGGTCAGAATCGACTTGACAGCGCTTAACAACAACAGTTCTGACCCATAGTGAACCTGTGTAGGGTTTCCAAGTCTGTAAATGAGCCCAGTCTGACCCCCAACATGGCAGCATCACTAAGCTGTACACATAGCTTTGGGTATCCGTAGACCTTAGTCTGTATCAGGAACTGTTACTCGCTCATCATTACCACCAAGCCATTAAATTGGAAACCAAGTTGGATTTGAAAAGAAAGAAACATATTGGATTTGAAAGAGTCCTATTGTGGCACTGGAGAATAAGCAGCGGACCACAAGTTGGTTTGATCTGCAAGGTCGGCAGTTCAGATTTACCAGCTGCTCCTCATACAGGGTCACGATGAGCCAGAACCGACTCGATGGCACTAAGCAAAAACAAATATGTACATAAATCCCACATTACAGTTCAGAGTTGGTTGTATTTAGGTCTTCTGACTGCAAAATTAAAACAAAAAAATACAAAAAGTTGCTTTCAAATTATCTCTGGATACAACAAGTTAGTGTACAGTTACATCTCCCCAGAAATGGGAACTGGGAAGTCGCCATGAAACAAATGGTACCCCTGCAGCTCCTTTCCCCTCTTCTCATAGCAGAACGGGTCTCATTTGTTTCTTTTTTCAACTACTATCCATGTAGCGTAGTGGTTACGAATTGGGCTGCGAACCCCAAGGTCAGCAGTTCGAAACTACCAGCTGCAGGAGAAAGATGAGGCTTTCTGCTCCCATAAAGATTTACAGCCTTGGAAACCCTGTTCAGGGTCACTGTGGGTCAGAATCGACTCAACGGTGCTTAACAACAATCCATGCTTACTTACTCATATATATATATATAATTTTTTTTTTTTTTTTTTCTATATCTGGCTTTTACAGAGTCATTATAAAACAAAAACTAAATCCATGGAAGTCACGGTAATTCTGACTCATGGTACCTCCATGTGGTACAGAACAGAACTGCCCCATAGGGCTTTCTTGACTGTAATAAATAAGCAGATTGCCAGCTCTTCCTTTTGGTGCATGCCTGTATGGGTTTGGACCACTCACCAGGTCCATTATTACAGCCTGGACTTTACCCCATGACTTTTCTGCCTCATCCTTCACCCTTAACTACTAACAGACTCTTGATCTTTCTGAGCTTAACTTCCTGAAAGAGAACACCGGATTAGCCCGAGTCCTCTCTCCATGTGGAATTTGTGGCTACAGAGTGGCTGTCATTGGGTTAACCCACAAACCTCAGTCCTATCACTCATGACCTCATATAATGAATAATGCACTAAGGAGGCTTACTAGAACTGAACCTAAAGAGAAGTGTTTGGGGCATTTTCTGTGAAAATATAAATACTCCACAAAAGAAAAGCATGTTCAGTGCCCAGTAATTGTTATGAATGAATGTGTTGATCCCTTTCTTCTCAGAGGTATGACAGAAATCTGTATGCAGTAGGAGACCACACTTTGTCTGAAGTATAAAGCAGGTTTTTGGCAGTAGATAAGGAGAGTAAGGACGAAGGTAGCACGACTTCTGAAAATGAATGGTCTGAAGTTCTTCACAAATACAACTTTTCCTCCATATATCATGATGTTTCTTATTGGTTCCGTTGTGAGGATTTTTTTTTTAAGTTTTTATTGTGAATTGGGTAATAGTTTACATGGGAGAACATCAGCTTTACATTCATTCTATCGTATATTGTTTCACTGCCATGGTTACAATCCCCTCCATGCATCATCATTCAACAGCATTTACTTCCATTCCCTCTGTTTTCTTCTTTTTTTTAGATGTACACCGAAGCACTCAGGAATATATAGCCATTTATACAACCAAAGGGCACACCCCGCAAGCCCACCTCCCAGCTGTCAGCACACAGCCCCTCTCCCTCCCTGAGTGTGGAGTCCCCAGCCACTCCATGTCTCCAAGTCATATCTGCCTCCATCTCTGGTGTCACAGCTTCTGTGGATAGGGTGCCACACTCCGCTCTTCTTCCTTGATTGGATTTGGAAAGAAAGAAACATTTTGGATTTGAAAGAGTCCTATTGTGGCACTGGAGGATAAGCAGTGGACCACATGTTGGTTTGATCTACAAGGTCGGCAGTTCAGGGTCCTCTGCTCCTGACTACGAGAATAACCACTCCCCTCCTTTTGTTACAAAATGTTTACCTTTACTTTGGCAACACTCACAATCAGTCCTGATAGTAATTATTCACTATTGAACCACAGAGTCTTATCCCCATCGCCTTTCACCAGTGCCATCCAAACAGGTTGGAAACCACTCAGTGGAGAGTCTACCTTATCCCGAACCCTCTGAAACTAAGCTCTCTCTTGAAAACTTGTAAGCCAGTCTGTTGGGGTTTTTTGTTGTTGTTGTTGAAGTGTAACCCAAACTGGAAGCTATAGTCTTGTACCTTCATCAGTAGTGCATCAAGTCTTCTTTGCTTATAGCAAGCCGGGTTGTGTCATCTGCATATTGCAGTTTGCTATTGAGTCTTCCTCTAATCCTGATGCTATGTTCTTCTTCATATAGTACAGTTTCTCCGATTGCTTGCTTAGCATACAGACTGAGTTAAGTGTCGTAAAGGATACAAAATGAATATGCCTTTCCTGATTTTAAACCAGAGATTGATTATTCCCTTATTCTGTTTGAATGACTACCTCTTGGCCAAGCTGAAAGAACTGACTGAAGAAAAAACTGAAGCCTCAAGTTGCAGTATTAAAGGATTGTATGCAGTTAACAACAACAACAACAACTTGTGCAAAATACTGAGTGGCACAGGAAGCATCAAAGAAAATGGAAGGAATAGAAAGTCATTGTACCCAAAAGAATTGGTTGGCAGTCGATCATTTCAGGAGGTAGCAAATGATTAAGATCAAAGGTTATAAACATACTCCCTCCTCATTTATTGACATGGCTAGGTTCCAAAGACCAAATCATTGTGAAAAATATTGGTGTTGTATGAAAATAACTATTATTCAAAAATGAAGGTTGATTACATCAGATTACAAAACGTAGGATGACTGTTGTTGTTGTTAAATGCTGTCTAGTTCTGACCCATAGTGACCCTGTGCATGGTTTCCAAGTCTACAAATCTTTACAGAAGCAAAGATCTTCCACTTTCTCCTGTGAGGTGGTTGGTGGACTCAAACCACCAACCTTGTGGTTCGCAGTCTAGTGCTTATCCTACAGAGCCACCATATTCCCAGAGGATGACTACATCATCACAAAGTTGTCTAATTACATACCTGCCAAAGGACATTATTACATAACTGCAAAACCACTGAGAATCATGGTCCAGCCAAATTGACACATAACCTTAACAGGCAAAGCCAGCATTACTTTGCCTAACATGTCAGCTTTTATTACTGCCAGATGTATGTGATTAATGGCAAAATAGTCACATAGTAGATTTTTTGTACTATTTCTGCAAATACAAACTATGGGATGATGAGACGATCAATGAGTGAGGAGTCGGCATATTGCTACAAAACCACTGTTATTGTTAAGTGCCTTTGAGTCGGTCCTGACTCATAGTGATTCTGTATAGGATTTCTGAGGAATAGCTGGTGGGTTTGAACTGCCAACCTTGTGGTTCGCAGTCCGATGCCAATCCTACAATGCCCCACCAAGAGTCCACATATCATAGAAACCTTTTTAAACAAAAATATCAAAATTTTGATTTGAATATATGAAGTTATTGCTTCATATATTCTTTACCTAGTTCTGGTGTGGCGCTGTATGATAAGCATTCAACTGCAAGATCAGTTTGAAATGCAAGGTTGGTGGTTCAAACTCACCAGCTGCTCCTTGGAAACCTATACAAGGTAGCAACCAATTCGATGGCCTTTAACAACAACCGCATACACTTCTGAAAGTAGTGTTTCTATCCCTCTAGCCCTTCCATGAAGAATTCTGTACTCTCTGACTTACACTATGTCAAACAGCAGTTTTAGCATCCTCGAGGAACTCAAATTGTGTTCCTTTTAAATGTTATTTGAGTTTGGAGGACAAAAAGAAGTTTGCAGCAGAATGCTGTAGGGTGGATTGGGTGAGGTTTTCCAATGAAATTCTTTTATGACAACATTGCTACCCTTGAAGCATGAGTAATTGCACTGTGGTGATAGAAAACAATTCTTCGTCACAACTTTCCTGACCTTTTCCTCACCAATGCAGCTTTCAGTTTTCTTAAAACCCCTTAATAATAAGACCCTATGGTAATCTGTCCATTGAGAAAATCTATCAAGTTTATAACTTTGGAACACCCCTCCACCCCCACACCCCCAATAGTCGCCATAACTCTCTAAACTGCCTTGAATTTAACTCTGCTCAGCAGATCCCCTTGGAAACCACTGTTGTGATTCGACCTTGTTTTTGGTTTTGAAGGTACCCTAAGGAGACTAAGACATGTATAATTCTCAGAGAACTTGTCTGCAGTCGTCCCATGATCACAGAGCCATGTTCATACACATTTTTGTTTTTCAAATAGACTTGTGCAAGTCTGACCTGGAACTCCAATAGCAATACTTTTTTACTTGCTCTCCTAAATAGAATACAGTCTCGATTTTTCCTTATGTTTAAGACCCACAGATACTGCTGTTTACACATAATCTGTTGCTTCTAATCACTACCTAGTATCCATCATATGCATAGCATACATTCTATGGATCTCCTTCACAAAGAAGGACAATCTTCTTGACTCCTAAGTCCTACTACTTCATCTCTCTATTTTACACTTGCCTGATATGGTGCTGTAGGACATTCACTGGAAAATTAAACTGCAAGGTTGGTAGTTCAAATCCTCAAGTAGCTTTTCAGAAACACTATGAGTTGAAACCAACTCGACAGCACTGAACAAATAGCAAAAGGTGTTTTTAAATGAGCTTTGGTGCCTCAGTGTGTTCACTGTTAGCCTGCAAACTGCAAGATCATTGATTCAAACCCACCAGCCCCTCCACAGGACAAAGGTGAGGCTGTCTGTTTCTGTTAAGATTTAGTCTCAGAAACTCTATGGAGCGGTTCTCTTTGACCCTAAGGGGTCTTTATGAGTCAGACTTGACTGGGTGGTTTTGGTTTGGAGGCATTTATTTGTTGCTGGTTCCTGTCCTCTAATAGGAGACTGTGAGAGTAGAGTCCTTTATATGTCCAAAGCACTTATCAGTCTCTTCTCACAGTAAATGCAAGCCATCTGACTCCCAGGCAGCTGGACACACTGGTCCCCACAGACTGACTCCTTTAGATGCAGCCTGGTGATTGTTGTTGTTAAGTGCCATCAAGTTGGTTCCAATTCAAAGTAACCCTGTATCGCGTTTCCAAGGAGCGGCTGGTGGGTTTGAACCACTGACCTTACCATTCAAACCAACCTTTTGGTCCAGTGCTTATCCTACAGCACCACACCAGCCTGGTGATTAGCATTAATTTATCTGGCAAACATTTGTGATTAGCAAGGGAAGTGTCATTTAGGAAACAATGAAAAGCATTCCAATGTGACTTGTAATAGAATTCTTTGAGATTTGAAAACACCACATAATTCATTTATATATCCAAACAGATTGTATGTGAGGATTGGTATGGATTTGGAAAACTGTGTGAATTTTCCAGTATGTTTCAAATGTATAGGAGAATCCTGCTCCCATCTCCTTCTAGGGCACTTAACCCTAGTCCACTGTAGAATTAGTTATTGTTGTTGTTTAGTGCCATCAAGTCGATTCTGACTCATAGAGACTCTATATAGGGTTTCCACAAGTCCTGTTGTGGTGTTGTAGGATAAGCAATGGACCCCAGGATCTGTTTGAACTGAAAGGTTGGTGGTTCAAATTCACCACCTGCTTTTGGAACCCCTGTATTAGGCTGCTATGAGTTGGAACTGACTCAGTGAAACGTATCAATAACATAGGGTTTCCAAGGAACGACTGGTGGATTTGAACTGTTGACCTTGTGGTTAGCAGTCCAGTGCTTATCTTACAGTACCTCATGAGGTTCTTCACATTTCAGCATGTGATAGAGGTTTATCATCCAGGAGTCTGTGTCTCATTAACAAGGAATGAGAGAAGGAATGACAAGTACTGTGGGAGCTGGTCATTTCTTAATGACTAAAAATACATTCATTCCTGAGAGGTATAGATATGCTAAGCTGATTTCAAAATGTATATGGTTTCCCCTCAAATATCATCCCTTCATTTTCTTCTTCTTCTTCTTCTTTGTTTGAACCAATGTTTCTGCTTTAATTCTAGAAGTTTTTTCATTTGTTTGTTTTTTTCTACCATTGATTTTTTAAAAGTTTTTATTGTGAATTGAGTGATAGTTTAGATGAGAGAATATCAGTTTTATACTCATTGTTTCATTGTAATGTTTCTAATCCCTTCCGTGCATCATCATTCAACAGTGTTTGCTTCTATTCCATCTGTTTTTTTTTTTGTTGTTGTTGTTTGTTTTGATGGGGGGGAGGATATACACAAAAACACTCAGGAATATATAATCATTTAAACAACCAAAGGACACATTTTTCAAGCAAGACTTTATTTCATCTACTTTGATCATGTTACTAGCAGGGAATGGTCCATGGAGAAAGACATGATGCTTGGTAAAGTAGAGATGCTCAGTGGATGAGCAGGCCCTCAGTGAGATGGATTGGCACAGTGGCTGCAACCATGGGATCGGCTATAACTGATTATCAGAATGGCACAGGATCAGGCAGTGCTTCATTCTGTGGTACACAAGGTCACTATAAGTCAGAACTGATGGGATGACACCTAACAACAACGACTTAGAGCTAGATCAGCTACTGTTTTTTCTTAATAGTATTTGCTGGCGTTTTGGGAGGGATGTTCTTAACACAACTGGTAGAAGTAATATGAAGGATAGTAAGAAAAGAGTTTAAGTTGTAATAATTTAGGTTAAGCTTCGTATGCATACTGGAAAACCTAAAATTACAGTGACTTCCTATAAAGGATTGCTATAAATTGGAAAGGACTCGATGGCACTTAAGAACAACAGCAACAAACATATGAGAGGAGTTTGTTTTTCTCTCTGTAAATAAAGTTAAGGTGGAAGTTACGTAGTCCAGTGATGCCATGGCAACTAATTTTCATGAAATCCTTAGAGATCTTGTTGTTAAGGGCCATGGTGTCATTTCTGACCATAACCACCCTGTTTAGGGTTTTCGAGGCTTTAAATCTTAGTGGAGCAGCTGGTGGGCTTGAACCACTGACCTTGTGGTTTGCAGTCCAGTACTTAGTACATGGCGCCACCTAGCCTCCTTCAATTTGGGTTCTTCCATGAATGGGTTTCATTCCCTGATTCAGACATTGCAGGTAGCAAGATGGGAGAAGGGAGGCGAAGGCAAGAATCAACTGGGTACATTCACCCTGACTAATGTTATTACCACTCACTACCACTTATCAAGGTCAGCAGTTCGAAACTACCAGCAGCTCCACAGAGAAAGATGAGGTGTTCTGCTCCCGTAAAGATTTACAGCCTCGGAAACCCTGTGCAGGGTCACTATGAGTCGGAATGGACTCCAGGGTACTTAACAACAACAACCACTTACCAGACCTGAGCCACACCTAGCTGTGGAGAAAAGGAGAAAAGGAAGGATAATGTGAGGGATGATTATAAGTGTCTTCCACAGAACTGGGATACTGTGACATAATCTCATACTCTTTTCTCATTTTTCTTATAAATAAAAGAAACAGTTTGAAAATGAAGGATTGTTGTTGTTGTTATGTGTCATGGAGTTGGCTCTGACTCATAGTGACCCTATACAGGGTTTCCGAGACTGTAAATCTTTACGGGAGCAGAAAGCCTCATCGTTCTCCCGCGGAAAAGCTGGTAGTTTCAAACTGCTGACCGTGAGGTTCGCAGCCTGATTTGTAACCACTATGCTACCAGAGCTCCTTGAAAATGAAGGATTTGTTGTTGTTGTTGTTAAGTGCCGTCGAGTCGGTTCCGACCCATAGCGACCCTGTACAGGGTTTCCGAGGGTGTAAATCTTTACGGGAGTAGAAAGCCTCAGGAGTAGAAATGAAGGAAAAGTCACATCTACTGGGCATTATTTTGTATTTGAAGAGCTCGCCAATGAGTTGAAGTCGTTAGTTGTAGCCAAGTCGGATCTGACTCTTGTACAACAGAACAGAATGGCATTGTCTGATCCTGCCCCACTCAGTCCTAGGTTGTGGCTGGTATGCTCGAGTACATTACTGTGTCCAATCTAGGGGTTCATCTTCTAGCTCTGTTGTGATCCATAGGGATATCATTGGCTGATTTTCAAAAGTGGACCAGTAGGTCTTCCTAATTCATCTTCGTCTGCAATCTCTGCCCAAACCTGTCCACCCTGAGTGAGCCTGCTGGTATTTGAAGTATTGGTGATATAGCTTCTGGCATCATAACAATACACCAGCATCAAACCAACACACCAAGTATAGCAAACTGATAGACAGTGGTGGTTTGCCAATGATGCTCTTCACAAGAGGAATTCAACAAATTATGGATTGTGTACATGGACTCCTGGTGTGGTACTGGAGGATCAGCACTGCACTGTGAACCACAAGGTTGGCAGTTCAAAACCGACGGCTGTGCCTCAGAAACCCTATACAGGGTCGCTATGAGTCGGAACCAACACCATGGCACTTCACAACACATAAAGAGAAGTGTGTGCCACTAGCCATGGAAAGAATAGTTTGGTCTCATGGTTTTTCTATGCCATAGTTAATATGGGCCTCACAGGCAATATGGGAAGGTGACAGCTGTTTCCTATTTTTTTGTCCCTCCTCCAAGAGAGGCAGTGATGTTTCAGTGATAGAATCCTTGGCTCCATGTGGGAGAGCTGGGCTCAGTCCTAGCCAGTGTACCTCTGCACAGCCACCTCCTGCCTATCTGTGGTAGCTTGTTTTATGATGCTGAACAGGTTTCTGCTGAGCAGTTAGCAGGGCATTTTGTTTCTTTGTTTACTGGCAACCAACAACAACAAATACCTCTTCGATTACTCTTTT
Source organism: Chrysochloris asiatica (assembly GCF_000296735.1). Taxonomy (NCBI): domain Eukaryota; kingdom Metazoa; phylum Chordata; class Mammalia; order Afrosoricida; family Chrysochloridae; genus Chrysochloris; species Chrysochloris asiatica. The sequence continues at coordinate 6,008,178 of NW_006408684.1, read as the reverse complement.
CTGTTCTTTTCCCAGAGCTGCTTCCTCAGGGAGCTTCTTCTTTGTTTTTGTTTTTGTTTTCTCTCCAGCTCTGATGCCGCAGGATAAGCACTGGACTGGGAAGCAGAAGGTCAGCAGTTCAAATCCACCAGCACTCTTATAAAACCCTATGTAGGGTCCCCAGGAGTTAGAACCAACTTGATTGCACATAACAACAACAGCATTTCTCCTCACCTTGGTGTGCATTTAGAATGCACACTCTTACAATGGATGTCAGGTAAAAAAGAACAAAAAACAAATCTCCAAATGCTAACTACTAGCGGCAGCTCTATTGGAGATGAAGACTTCTTGATACCTTATCAGTGATCATAGGCATGCGGTCTAACCATTCAGAAGCTGATCCTTAGCTCAGGACAATGTATCCACCATTCTCCTTTGGTACTTTGTACTGTTGTTGTTTTTTGTTTTTTCAATATTTTCCAACTTGTTTCTTCAGATCCTATTGTAACTCCCAAAGTGTTGTTAGCTTTCTGTCCTATAGTCTTTTTCTTTCTTTCTTTCTTTCTTTCTTTTCTTTCTTTCTTTCTTTCTTTCTTTCTTTCTTTCTTTCTTTCTTTCTTTCTTTTCTTTTTCTTTTTTGTGGGAGGAGAGTTGTATTAAGTTAGAAGTAGCTTCTCTTACAGATGTTATTTTGTTGTTGTTGTTAAGTGCCATCAAGTCGGTTCTGACTCTTAGCGACCTTGTATACAGTTTCTGAGGAGCAGCTGGTAAGTTTGAACTGTCGGCCTTGCAGTTCTAAGTGACCTTGAGGTTGAGTGCTTATCTCTAAGGTGCCACACCAGGACTCCAGATGGCAATGGTAAAAAATTTAAAGGACCATTTACTATAGACATTTTGAGCTCTACCTTAGAGCAAGTTCGCCAGAACACCTGCTTCATATAGGTGTTTTCAATTTGCACATAGTAGGTGTTCCATACGTATATGCTGACGGACACTTGAAATCACGCTCTGTTTTAGCTAATTGGCTGCTCAGAACTAGGTGAATGAAAATCAGAGGCGTGAGAAATTGCATCAAGCTGCAGAGGGATCCAAGCCTGTGCTTCCACAAACAATCCTAATTAACTGCGCCCGTGCCAGCAACACGAATCAGACACATCTGGAGGACAGAGAAGGGATAAAGGGTACACTGGCTTGCCTCTATCTGGTGCACATACGTGGAGGTCTCAAAGCCATGCAATAGGGGAATTTGCTGGTGTTGGGGAGACTTCTAGTAGCACTGGTGCAAATGCAGGTGGGAAGGCAAAATGAATAACCTTCAAGACCTGCCACTGATCAAATCATCTTGTTGGCAGGTGGACCTGTCCCCATTCTCTGCCAGGCCCCAGCTACCTAAGCTCCAGCGGGCACGGTTAAGAGCAGTCTTGGCCCAAGATGTGGCTCTGGCATTGTAGCTAAGTGTGCTTGTGAACTGCTCTGAAGGTACTTAGCTGCAGAGTGAAAGCACTTCCACCCAGACAGCCTCGCTCCCTGCCCCTGTATCACAGAGAGAGCTGGATCGCCTGGGAAAGGCGGGATGAGCACTTTCCCTAGATGCTACTTGTAAGGCACTGGTGCGCGATTCAGTTCAACAAAAGAAAAGGGAAGCTTTGCCCAAATTCTAGGTCTATGTGAGACCTGTTGCAGACTAGTCAGACTCCAGGGACCTACTCTTATTTGGTGAATTTAGGGATGGATCTTGTGTCCAAGTACTTTGGAAGTGTTTGAAGAGACAAAAGAATGTGTATGTGTGTCTATTTGAACATACATAGGATGGATGGGAGTGTATTTGTGTAGTAATGCTTTAGATTCAAACGGAATTGGATCCGTGTGCCAACTCTGCCATCCACTCCTAACTATATGACACTGGGGAGTCTCTGAGTGGCACAAATTGTTAATACTCTTGTCTGCTGTCTGAAAGGTTGGAAATTCAAGTTCACCAGGAAGCTCCTTGGAAGGAAGGCTGACAATCTGCTTCCCCAAAACCAACTACTGAAAACCCTATGGAGCTAAGTTTTATTCTGACACACATGGGGTTACCAGGAGGTGGAGTTGACTTATAGCAAGGGGTACTGGTATTTGACTTTGCAAGAGTTACTAAATCATTTCAAGTCTCTATTTCCTCTAGAGTAAAATGGAAACATTACTATGCATCTAGATGTTTCTTAAGGATTAACTGAGATAATGTACATGAAATGCTTGGTACCACTCTTAGCAAATATACTAGTCAAGCATTTTCAATATTTCTTTAATCGGGTAGTCCATGGTTCAGAGTACGGGTTCAAGTTCTAGTTTAGCTACTCATTATCTGAGTGTCTTTGGGCTTCATAAGTACTTTCTCTAAGTGTCAGCATCACCATTTGTAAAATGGGGGAACTAACAGCGCCTTCCTCACAGAACTGCTGGGAGTGGGAAATCAAATACCAAACAGATCATTTAGCACAATACCAGGTACTGAATGGGAGTTCTGTAAATGGTGGTCATTGTTTATTGTCATTATCATTCTTATTGAGGGCAGATAGGCATCTACTGTGTCTCTCTGCTAAGTATGTATGCTATCAATTAAATAGTCACTGAGCCCCAGCTCTGTGCAGGGCATTAGATAAAGAGCTGGGGCACAGACAATATTCCTGTTTGCTCTACTCCTGTCCCTACAGTTATAGTCTGTAGGTACTGACAGCCAGACTATTAACATATGCTGATTTCCAAAAATGTATATATGAACTCTTTTCTTTTCTTTTAGTCTGTACCAGCTGGGGGGTGAGAGGTAACAAGCCCTATGTTTACCAGTTGTTAACCTTTTTTTCTGACTGATGCTTTTTAGACAATCACAGTGATCACTTTGAGGTATCAAGTATAACTTATTAATATATGCAAATATTGCATTATATGAAAATAAATCTAAAAGTATTGCTATAAAATCATAGAAACCTTCCTTAAACAACAATATCAGATGAGGCAATGGTGGGCCAGTGATAGAATTTTCACCTTCCATACAAGAGGAGCTCTGGTAGTGTAGTGGTTATGAATCAGGCTGCGAACCTTAAGGTCAGCGGTTCGAAACTACCAGCTGCTCCGTGGGAGAAAGATGAGGCTTTCTACTCCCGTAAGGATTTACACCCTCGGAAACCCTGTGCAGGGTCGCTATGGGTCGGAACCGACTCGACGGCACTCAACAACAACAACAACATACAAGAGACCTATCTGTCAGTGGGGCATGGGCTTTGCTATGACTGTTGAACAGGGTTTATCAGAGCTTCCACATTAAAAATAGAGTAAGAAGAAATGCCTGGGTATGTATTTCCCAACCAGACAATGAAAACCCTATGATCACAAGGGTCTATCTACTCTGCAACCCATCATGGGGGTGGCACAGGACTGGACAACGTTTTGTTCTGCTGTAGTTGGGGTCATGATGAGTTGGGGCACATTCCACAATAGTTAACAACAAAACATGCTGATAAAGCAGAGGAGCAATTTAGTCCTAAACTCTAACTAGAGGTAGGTTTCTCTGTATTTATAGTAATAAACAAACATGTTCAGCTTGAGACCCTAATCTTAAATATGATATCTGTCCTCTAGAAGGCTACTCATTAATTTTAAAATATGGATAAAAGCTGGCCCTTTGCTTTTGAGAGCTGTCAAAGTTAAGTGTACATAAAAGTTGGCAGCCTGGAACCCAATGCCAGAAAACCCCACAGAAAGGTTTTGAGAGGCACAACCTGGGTTGGCCTTGGACCAGCAGCGCTCAGACTTCCCTACCTAATTGCTCTTGCTGGCAGAGGAGATGAATGAGGCCATGGAGAGCCTCGGGGTGGGGCATGGCCAAACAAACAACAAGTGACCTGATCCCAGCAGGACATTCCTTTGAAGTATCAAGTATAATCTTATCAATGTATGCAAATACTGCATTATATAAAGGTAAATCAAAAAGTATTGCTATAAAATCATAGAAACCTTCCTTAAATAACAATATCAAATTGTGAAGGTATTCTCTACACATCCTCCATCTAGGTCTATACACTTCTGAAGGCACTATTTTCATCTCTCTAGCCATTCCTGGTATAAGCACTGGGTAAGCACTGGATTGCTAACCTCAAGGTTGAAGGTTCAAACCTACCTGCTGCTTATTGTAAACCCTATACAGGGTCAGTACAAGTTGAAACTGACTTGATGATACCTAATAACCACAACAATAAACCCTTTCCCAAAGAATTCTATACTCTTCGATTTACACTTTGTCAAAATAGCAGTTTGGGCGTCCTTGAGGGACACAAATTATTTTTAAATTTTTTTGTTGTTGTTTAATTTGGGAAGAAAAAGAAGTCTAAAGAGGCAAGATCAAGGCTGTAGGTTGTTTATGGTAAAGTTTCCCAATGGAATTCTCAAAGGAGAGCCCTTGCTACGCTCCAAGAGCAAGCAGGTGCATTATTGTGGTAAAAAACAGTTTCTTGGCATAAACTTTGTTGACCTTTTTCTCACCAATGCAGTTTTCAGGGTTCTTAAAAGTTCTTCCTAATAAGCCCCATGATCATGGTGTATTCTTTAAGAAAATCTATCAAGATTACCCTTCTGAAGTTCTCCCAAACAGTTGCCTTAACCTGCTGAGTTGAGCTCTCTTCTTTCAATTGCTCTGCCCAGTTTGTTGTTGTTAAGTGCCGTAGAGTCGGTTCCGACACATAGCGACCCTGTACAGGGTTTCCGAGCAGATCCTCTTAAAGGCCACTGAATTAACAGGGCCTTTTTTTATTTAAAGGCTCCTTAATGAGACAAAGACAAGTATATTACTGAGAGAACTTGTCTGCAGTCATCCACTGACAGCATGGACATGTTCAGCCATGTTTTGTTTGGAATAAACTTGTATGTGTATGTACATGTTTAAGGTGCAAAGACTGGGACCATTAAGGCCTTTTGTGGTGCAAGGGGTTAGTGTATTCATCTGCTAACCAAAAGCTTGGAGGTTGGAATCCACTCAAAGTGCCTTGAAGAAAGTCTTGTCCATCTACTTTCAAAATATCCGTCATTGTAAATCCTATAAAGCAGTTTTACTCTGACAGACATGAGATTGCCATGGGCTGACTCCATAGCAACTGATTTATTAGTACTGTGTATGATGATGGCTAAACTCTCCAAGGTCAGTGAATGCCTGCAGCCTGGAAAACACTTGGATTGACTTAGAGGAGTCATAGAAGCTTACAACAAGGCTTTAAAAAGTTTGTAGAAAAATGGAATGAAAAGATAATGGAATATTCCCAAGAACTTTCTGAAGCCGCCGGTAGCCTTCCTTTGACACTGTCAGACCAAACAGAGAAAACAGGGCAGAAGACCTCCAGGCATCCACTTTGGGCTAATTCTGTTTACTGAGAGTTCATCACACTGTGTTTCTCCTCTACCAGCAAACTTGTTGGCTTCCCTTAAAGCAAGACTGGAGGGAGGCTTGGGGAGGGCAGGGCTAGGTACAGTAGCGCATGTTCAGCCCTGGCCAGTCCCAGGCAGAAAGCGTTCTGGTATCAGGTAAGGAATGGTAGGACAGGCCATCTCTTGTCCTCAGTGTTCTTTCTCCTTGAGCTCAGGACACAACAAGGAACACAGCTTTAAAAAAAAATTAACCCACAGACAGACACCCTTGCGTTCCTGTTTGATTCTCACAGAGAAACATGAGGTTCTTTGAATGAAAACAAAAAACAAAACACACAAAAACAAAAAGGCACATAATAACTTTTCCAAATTTTATAGAAATAAAGCAAAGAGTCGAATAACTACTGCCCTTGCAAAAACCCAGTAGGCAAACAGAAGATGCTAGTCTTCGGCTATCTCAGAGCCCTCCCTTCCCATACACAACAGCCACTTTCCAGAGGAAAGAAACCCAGAAACAGTCCCTGCGTGGCCACTTTGTTTCCCTTACTCGCCTGTCCAGGAAAAACTCGCCCGTCCCTGCCCGCTGAGTGAGGCAGAGGTGAAGGATAATGGGGACAACTTTCCGGGGTCTCAGACCCCGAGAGTCCCCGTGGTCTGCCCAGAGAGGGCTCCAATCGCCTGAGCTCCCTCCTGGACGCTGCAGGCGGCCCGGGGCGGGGGAGGGGGTCCCGGTGGTCCGGATAGGTCTGGGGCTGGAAGGGTGCGGAGGGGTCTTAGTTGCCCGGAGCGTCCACGGGGCTGCTCAACCCTCGGCGGCGCGCGCAGGTGCCAGGCGCCCGCCCTCGCCCCGCAGCCTAGCCTCCCCGCCCCCCGCGCGCCCCCACTCCGCAGCAACTAGGCACCCGATCTGAGGTCGGCAGGAGCATGCGCCGTGCGCTGCCGGCGGGCAGGAAGGAGGTAGGAGCCCATCACTCGGGCTCCCTTTCCTTCACCGAGCTGCCAGTTGCCGGTTGCTAAGCAGTTATCATTGTTTCTGTGGCGATTGCAGAGGCTGTTGCTAATTGGAGAAGCCCCACTAAGCAGCAGCATCTTCCCTTTGCCTATCCATTCTCTGTTCTGTGCATTTAAAGAGGAAACTAGGTTTGACTGCCCAATCTTCCTCCTCCTCCTCCAAATAGCCTTGCGATTTCTCAAGTATGGACTAAACCACACCTTGCATATCTTTTGGACTCTGGTGGCCCCAAACTCACCGTGAAATTGTCTGCCACTGACGTGGTGGGCGCACTGGATAGATCATGACTACAGCCAAGGAGCAAAATGCTTCAGGGAAATCCGTGCAGCAGCAGGAACAGGTAATGCTGCTTTTCGGGGTGTCAGTGTGTGTTGTGTGTGTGTGTGTGTGTGTGAGAGAGAGAGAGAGAGAGAGAGACTGAGCAAGAAGAAAAAGACATCTCTTGGATGGTTCTGTGCCTATGTGTGACTGGCACCACCTGAGTCTCAAAGCTGGGAGACGAAATAAAGTGCTGTGAGTGCAGCTGGGGTCTGTCTCTGCTCTCCCGCTTCTATTTTTAAAGATCCCCTGGCTTTATCAATAATATATGGGCACAGCATCTGGCGGGGTAGACTTGATGCGGAGGTGTCTTTGGACAAAGGCCTCTCTCTTTGGAACTGCCTAATTTAAGATATGACAGTTGCAAAGGTTTTCAACTACTTTGTAATTTTGAGGGGATGGGTGGTTGGATCATCACAAGTATTGCAGCTTCATCTGACCCTCCAACAAGAGTTTGCTTTGATGTTTTAAGACAGGTCAAAAGCGCATGTGTGAACTATGTTCGAAGGACTTTTCATTTTCTTCCTCTTGTTCCTTTCCCTCCTTTCCCCCCAGCTGTTTGTTTTTTCACTTAAAAATGGTTATTGCAGTAAAATACATGGAACATAAGATTTGCCATTTTAGACATTTTTAAGTGTGTAGTTCATTGCTATGAATTGCATTCATAGCGTTGTGTGACCACTGTGTTCAAAATCTCCACTTGGAAGGTACTAACAGGTGAATCCTGCTCATCCTGGGCACACAGAGCGTGCATACTACACTCCCTGATAGTGGAGCCAGAGGATGGCTAATTAAGGATGCTCTACAGCATAGGAAAGTCAGAGCCTTTAAAGGCATAGCAGAGGATGGCCATGGAGGGCATTGGGGCCCATCTGGCAGAGGGCAGCTGTCACCCTGCCCTGAAGAGACCCCCCATCTGCAGAGCTCTGGATCTTTGGGAGAATAAAGGTGAATCAGCAGGCTGTGGTTTTCTTACTCATGTTGATATTATAATTCCCTTCTTAGAAGGTCTTGAGGGTTCTTATCTTTTAATCACTGCTTAGTTCACCTCAGGCAGATCATTAAAATATATCCTGGGAGACACCAATAGATTTGCAAAGCAGTTTGCTCAAGCTTGGTAAATCAACAGCAAAAGCTGGTTCACCCTATTTATTTGATGGTTGTTGTTTGCTCCCATTTCCCAAAATTGAGGCAATGAAAGGGATCTCTCCAGAATTTAGGAAAGCAAAGAGCTTCATGGGAGACCTAGTGTGAAAGAATGCTGGTATTGGCCATTCAGACCTATATGGAGACAACTTTGGGTTTATATCTTTAGTGGGAGCTACATATTTTTTATTATTTCTTGAAATCCCATTTTTCTATGAAACAAAAGAATTAGACCATCTTATAAATGGTAGTATCACCATCATCATCATCAGCAGACCTTAAATGTAATTTTATTTTACTGTGAAGAAGATTTGGAAATCTAAAAATCCTTGTATTCGGTGTGTTTATGCTGAATAGGTAAATGCTTAGTAGAGCGTGATAGGTTTAAATAAGCAAATCCCAATCAGGACCTCTCCCTTTCTGTAATTTTGCAGAGTATTTATTCAGTAAAGGGTATTTCAACCCTAAATTGACATTCTTTAACTAACTGGGTTTCCTTTCATTACAGTTCTCCTCTATCATTAGGTAGACAATAACGATGAGATGGGTTTTTGAACTTGAGCAAGGTCTTAACATTCCTTTCCTTGCCATGTGTAAGTCTAAACTGGGCCATTGGATGGCAAAGCCTGATCTGTATTATGTAAAAGAAGTTCCCTGACTCCTGGGCAGTTTTGCTATTATTTTGCTTCAGGATGCCAGGAAAGTAGAAATGACTCATTGGGGCTGGGTTTCTGGAGGACATAGATCTCTTGGTTTGATTTTCCACTTTTTTTTAAAGTGAAGAGCTTCCTACTTAGACCCGGTTATGTTGTAGAGGACTTCAGCTGGTGGGAACCTGAGGACATGAGGCAGCATGTGACATGGAGGGCAGGTGTGGAATAAAGAAGCAGCTGTCCTTGTCACTTGCAGTTGGAAAGGTCCTTTCCTTGCACTCTCATAGTGGCATCTTCTTGACTGGGGAATTCACGAAGCTTCAATTATGAAACCCAGTGACGAGGGGGTCAGCAGCAAGGATAAGACATGAGAAGCAAAAAATGATGGAGGACAAAGATTGCACACTTCAAGTACATACACCTTTAGGGGACGTTGGCTAAAATTTTAAACTGTGCAAAATACAAAAAGGTGAATAAAGCACTTAACTCATAAAGGCTGCTTCTTCTCCCTCAATTATTTATTAGTTCTTAAAAAGCATTTAGACTATTCTGTGTGCTTAAACTGCGGAACTCTTAATGTGTTCTCTGATTCTTTATTTTGTTTCCCCCCTTTTACTAATGAAGCTTTGGAGACTGAGTGCTTTAGTATCTTGATGGAAGTGGATTGCTGGTGTGGGGCTTGGTTTGATTTTCTAAATGGGAAGCACTAGATTGTATGAAATAAATGAATAATAACAAGAGAGTTGCTATGGAGTTGACTGAGTTGACTCCAACTCTTGGCACTCAGATGTGTGTCACAGTAGAACTGTACTCTATAGGGTTTTCAATGGCTGGTTTTTTGGAAGTAGATTGCCAGGACTTTCTTCAGAGGCACCTCTAGATAGATTCACAATTGAACCCTTCGGTTAGCCGTTGAGTGTATTAACCATTTGCATCACTCTGGGACTCTAGCCACCTTACTGACTTTCCTCAAATCACTCTGCCTTACTTCTTAGGAGAAGCTCAGTGCAGTGGTACCTTCCCCACCTTTACATTTTGACTCGGTACTTTAAACATTGGGATTAAAGGAAGCATGATAATGATTTCCAACAGACTCCTTCTGTTTGGTTTCTGCAATGTTGTTGTTGTTAAATGCCATCAAGTTGATTCCAACCCATAGCAACCCTATATAGGGTTTCTGAGGAGTGGCTGTGAGCTTGAACCACCGACTTTGCAGTCCAGTGCATTAACCCACAATGCCATACCAGAGGACCACAGATGTCTTAACAAGCAGGTAGAGAAATGTTACAGTTTCTTACCTTGGTAGTTGAGACAGAGGCATGTGGGTTGCAGTGGAAATGACTGTTGTATGCAAGTTAATGAAAAAATTTAGGAGAAGATTAAGAAACCTAATGAGTTTACCCATTGAGATTGCTATTTTTTTTTTCAATTTTTTTTTTTCTAAAATAAGTACTAAAAAGTAGACAAACATGTGGAAGCGTGTGTTATTTTTTCTCCTAAAGATAATTTATGAACATTATCAGAATAAAAGGAACAACAGACTTCTAGAAAATCCTTTCTCTTTCTCTTTTGAGATGCTAAACCTTATTTTTAAATGAAGTGTCCATAACCTAGAAATGTTTAGAAGTGCTTCTTTTCAGGTCATTGGACTGAATTCTCCTTTGGCTCAAGAGCTGATAAGAGAATGCAGAGATTTATCTGTAAGGACTGGAGCAGTTTGGACCATGAGAAGCTTGGACCATCAGCTCTGTGACCACATGGAGAAGTTATCGAAACACTGACTGGGGTCATATGTGCTCTATTCTCACAGTAGACTGCATGTAGCAGAGAACCAAATTAAAAGCTTTTATCCCCTAAAATAGAAATACAAATTTATTTTTTAAATGAAGTTCTCATTTCAATAATTTATGACTGAAAAGCAGTGATAAGTATTGCTAACTAGGCTAAGAGAAGAAAGATGATTTTTCCATGCTCCAATGTACCATGACACATTTTTACTTCTTATTTTACTGGATGAGAAGGGAAATACTGGGTAGGAATAAATTTTTAATGGTATATTCTGTATGTGTGTGTCTATGTGTGTATATATATATATTTATATTGTTGTTGTTAACTGTCATTGAGTGGGTTCCAACCTATAGTGACCCTGTATAGGGTTTCCAAGGACCAGCTGGTGAGCTTGAACTGCTGACCTTGTGCATTACCTGCAGCACTATACCAGGGCTCTCTCTCTTATATATATATATGAGAGAGAACTGTGTATGTCAGAGTAGAACTGTGCTCCTTAGGGTTAACAAACAATGAATAGCTTTTGGCTCTGGAGCTGAGTATCTGACGTACCCTGTCCAGTGCCTTTTGCTTTAGACCTTGTTTCTTCTGTCAGTGTTGAAATTAGGTATGAAAAAGAGGATCTGTCTCATCATGTGATTTGATTTTCGTATGTAACCATGTTAAGAAAACTGAAGTGTAAGGTAGGCATCCATTGGTAAGGTAAGTGTGTGTTAACAACAATAACAAAATGGAATTAAAATGAAAAAAAAAAACAAAAAACAAAAAACCAAGGTTCTTCATGCACTGCTATCCTGGGTGTATGCATTCTGTAAGTACCAGTATAGGCTGACTTTATATTGTTGTAGCTAAAAGCCATCTAGTTGGTTCTGACTCATAATGACCCTGAATAGGGTTTCCAAGGAGCAGTTGGTGAGTTTGAACTGCTGACCTTGTGATTCAAACTGACCTTGTGGTCCAGTGCTTATCTTCTGTGCCACATCAGGACTCTGAGTTTATTTTGTTGTTGTTTTTAAGTGTCATTGAGTCAGTTCTGACTCATAGCAACCCTGTATAGGGTTCCAAGGAGCAACTGGTGGGTTTGAACTGCCGACCTTGTGGTTTGCAGTCCGGTGCTGATCTTACAGGGCCACATCAGGAGTCTGACTTTATATTAGAGTTGGTCTTATATCAGGCATGTACCAAATAACAAATCCTGTGGCTGCTTTCTGTTTCCAAACTCGGAAGGATTTTATGATCATGGAGTTGAAATTTGCAGCATTTCCCTCTAAAGAAAAATTCCCATAAGCACAGACTTTGAGTCAGTGTCTTGGGCCCACTCAGAGAGTGTTGGCATCTATTTTTGGAAGTAGTGTCCAGGATACCAGAGAATCCTGAATGTGATCCTCCACCAGCTGCCTTACAAAAACACATGAGCAATATAACAAAGTCTTGATAATAGAAGTTTCAGTGACAATTTATATATAATTCCCTTATCTGGTCAATTTTTAGAGATTTAACTTTCCTTGCTAGAAACCAAGAGAAAACATTTTCCCCATTCTGAAACACCATGAGACTCAGAATATCATCTCAGGATTATTGTTGTTAAGTACCGTGGAGTCGGTTCCGACTCATAGTGACCCTGCACAGGGTTTCCAAGGCTGTAAATCTTTACAGGAACAGAACGCCTCATCTTTCTCCCACGGAACCGCTGGTAGTTTCGAACGGCCGATTCGTAACCACTATGCTACCAGAGCTCCTTTCGTCTCAGGATGCTAGGTTGTTAATGTGGAACTCAGGCTTCTAAAAAGTCTGTGTGTGTGTTTGTGTAGCTGTGAGCAGGTGAGCACCTGATTGAAAGATACCATCACAAATCTGAATAAATGGGGGAAACCATGCTGGCGGTTGAGGATGCTCTTTCAAAACATCTTCAAGGGTCAAAGTGTGTCGTCTGCCAGGCTCCTGTAATGTAGTTGAAGGTGAGGGGAATTCATACTCTTTAAAGGGTAGATTCAACACTTCACATAGGTTACTCACAGAATGTATCAACTCAGAATCAGAATATTCTAAATAGCTTCTGATTATTTCTCCTATATAAATTAGGCTACAACAGAGATAACCTTATGGCAATGGTAATGTTTATTTAAAAATTAACAAAAGACTGTTTATTCTCTATTTTTAAGAGGTGATTTTTCTCCTCATTAGGATACTTAAGGTTTGTTATAGCACTCACTTGGGGAATTCTAAACTTATGATGCTAACTATGCATCTCCTGAATGGAAGAAGGAAGTAAATATATTTTTAATTTACATAGTCAGTCTAATACCCCATCGACTTATTAGACAGAAGTCAAATCAGAGGAAGATTGTTTTTTGTAAAATAGATGACAGAACAAGAAGAGAGTTAACATAGTAGCTGATAGGGAAAGAGAACAGACTGGGAGCAAGTCAAGGGTAGGAGAAATGGAAGATTCCTCATTGTATTGTATGAACTGAAGTGGGGCAGCCAAGTGGCCTGCTTTGGAAATGCATACTATATGTATGGAGCACATGGATATGATTTTGGAACATTGAAAAAGGAAACGAGTACATGAAAGTGCTTCATAACCTGGGTAGCATAAAAAGAATGTATCAGCTGCAAAGGGTTAGGCATATTCTAGTAGTGAGGGGAGAATTTTGAACCAAACATAATAGATTGCTGCTGGAAAAACCAGGAATTTCAGAAATATAGGCAACAGGAAGCAGGACATGAAGGTACATTTTCATTTTGGTGGTGAATTACCTAATCTAGGCATAGCTTGACAGATGAAGAAAGGGAAGCTTTCAGTTTTCAAAAAGCTAAAAAAGACTGTGTTTTCATAGTCTTGTAAGAAAACAATAAAAAGAATCAACAAGACACGAAGTTGGTTCTTTGAGAGGATTAATAAAATCGGCAAACCACTGCCAAACCTAACAAGAGAAAGAAGGGGAAGATACAAATAACACAAATTAAAGTTAAATGAGTGACATCACAACAGAATCAATAGACATAATCATAATAATAAAAAAAGAAAGGAATACTATGAAGAATTCTACTACAACAAATCTGAAAATCTAGAAGAAATGGACAAATTTCTAGAAACATACTACTTACCCAAATTAACACAGACTAAAGCAGAAAACTTGAACAGATCTCTAGCAAAGAAGAAATTGATCAGGTCGTGTAAAACTCCCAACAACAACAACAAAAAGTCCAGGCCCAAATGGCTTTATTGGTGAGCTCTCCAAACATTCAGGTAAGAGCTGACACTGAGTCTGTTCAGAATATTCCAGAACATAAAAAAGAATGGAAAACTCTTGAATTCATTTTATGAAGCAAGCATAACCCTGATAACAAAACCAAACAGCGCTATTGCTAAAATAGAAAACTGTAGACCAACATTCCTGATAAACATGGGGATATTGCAAAAAATCTCAACAAAATCAAAACCAATAGAATCTAACAACATAACAAAAAAAAAAATAATGCTTCATGATCAGATGGGTTTCATATCAGGTATGCAAGGATAGTTCAGTATTAGCAAAATAATCAACATAAGAGAATCAACATAGAGAAAACAAGGAAAGGAACCACGTGGTCATATTGATTGAGCAGAAGAGGAATTTGACAAAATTAACAGTCGTTCCTGATAAAAACACTCAACAAAATGGGAATAGAAGGGAAATTCTTCAACATGACTAACGCTATAGGATAAACACTGGACTGCTAACTTCAAGATCATTGGTTTGAACCCACCAGCTGCTCCTCAGACACCCTGTACAGGGTCACTATGAGTGGGCACTGACTTGATAGCACACTAACAATAGCAACATTCAGAACAAATAGCCAACATTACTCTCAATGGAAAGAAACTGAAAGCATTTCCCTTGTAAATGGGAACCAGACAGTATTCAATATTGTGTTGGAAACTTAATTAGATCTCTAAGGCAAGAAAGGGGTATCAAAGGCATCCAGATTGGCAATGAACAAGTAAAACTCTATTTGCAAATGATATGACCTTATACATAAAAAATCCCAAAGACATGACAAGAAAATTATTGGAATTCATTGAAATATTCAACAAGTGGCAGGGTACATGACCAGCATACAAAAAGCAGTTGAATTCCTTTACACTAATAAAGAGAGCTCTGATAAGGAAATCAGAAAAACAATACCATTTGCTATAGCCATCCAAAAATTAAATACTTAGAAAAAATCTAGCCTGAGAAACAACAACAACAACATCAAAAACTATACAAAGTAAACTACAAAATTCTACTAAAAGAAACCAGAGACTTACAGAAGTGAAAGACTAGACCATGCTCATGTAAATGAAGTCTTAACTTTGTAAAAATGCTAATGCTACCTAAAGCAATCTGTAGGTATAATGCAATCCCAATCTAGATTCTAAAACTTTTTTTTTAAAGAGATGGGGAATCTCATCACCAGCTTTATATAGAAAGGAAAGAGACCCTGGATAACCAAAGCACTACTAAAGATGAAGAACAAAGTAGGAGGCTTATCACTTCCCAATCTCAAAACCTACTGTACAGTCAGAGTAGCCTGGTAGAGTGAAAGACACACAGATCAATGGAATAGTAAATTCATACATTATGGTCAGCTGATCTTTGATAAAGAGCCAAAATTCATTAAACGGGGAAAAGATGCTGGCAAAACTGGATATCTGTTTGCAGCAGAATAAAACACCTTATGGAAAAATGAACTCAAGATGGATGAAAAGATCTCAATGTAAAACCTAGAACTAGCAATATTATCAATGAAAAAATAGAGACTAAGGGACTCTGGTACATGGCAAAAATACACTATCAAACATAATTGAAAACACACAAACAATGGAAGAAAAACTAGAAGACTTTCACTTACTAAAAAAAGAAAAATATACACTTGTATACATCAAATGTTTTTACCAAAGTGTAACAAGAAAACCCACAGACAGGTGAAAAATTTGGCAATGACTTCTCTGACGAGGAACTAATCTCTAAAATTTATAGAAAACTTCAACTCAACAAGAAAAAGACAATATAATTAAAAATAAGCAGAGGATTCACCAAAGAAGACATCCAGGTAGCCAACAAACATATGAAGAAAAGCTCATGATCATTAGCCAATAGAGAAATGCAAATCAAATGAGATGCCATCTCACCCCAGCATCAATAGCATAATTAAAAAAAAAAAAATGCTAGCAGGAATGTGGAGAGACTAGAATCCTTCTACACATCTGGTGGGCCTGCAAAATGGTGCAGTCACTGTGGAAAACGGTATGTGCTTACCCAAAATGTTAGAAATAGAAATACTGTTTGTTATTGTTAGGTGCTATTGAGTCGGTACCAACTTATAGTGATCTTATGCACAGCAGAACAAAACACTGCCTGATTCTGGACCAACTTCACTATTGTTGCCATGCTTGAGTCCATCAATGCTGCCACTTGGCCAATCCATATCTTTGGGAGTCTTCCTCTTTTTCTCTGACCATTTCACCTTACCACACATGATGTCCTTCTCCAGTGACTGGTCCCTCTTGACAATATGTTTGAAGTATGAGAGATGAAGTTTGGCCATCTTGGCCTCCAAGGAACACTCTGGCTGCACTTCTTCCAAAATGGATCTATTGGTTCTTTTGGCAGTCCATGGCACTTTCAATATTCTCCTCCAACACCATAACTCAGAAGCATCAATTCTTCTACAGTCTTCCATATTCACTGTCCAGGTTCCACATGCACATGAGGTTACTGAAAATACCATGGCTTGGTTCAGGTGTACCTTAGTCCT
>NW_006408684.1:5959956-5990401 GCF_000296735.1 Chrysochloris asiatica | reverse complement strand
AGATGCATTTTGGAAATACCTCACAACATGGATGAACTTGGAAGACATTGTTATTTTTAAATGCCACTGAGTTGGTTCAAACTCAAAGCAGCCTTCTGCTCAGCAGAACAAAACACTGCCTGGTGTATTGCACTTTCTTCAGAATTGTTACATTTGAGCCCATGGCTGCTGCTACTGTGTCAGTCCATCTCTTCGGGGCAAGGTGGTCTTCCTCTTTTTCTTTGACCCTCACTTCACCAAGCATGATGCTCATCTCCAGGGACTGGTCCCTCCGGATAACAAGTCCAAAGTATGAGAGACTAAGTCTTGCTGTCGTGGCTTCTAAGGAGCACTTTGTACTTTTTCCAACATAGACTTGTTTTTTCTTCTGGAAATCAATGGTATTTTTAATATTCTTCTTCAACACCATAATTCAATTGCATCAATTTTTCTCTGGTTTTTGTTTATTTATTGTCTACCTTTCATATGCATATGAGACAATTGAAAATACCATGGTTTAGGGAAGGACATTATATTGCATGAAATTAGTCGGTCACAAACAGACAAATATTGTTTGAGATCACTATTTTAAAAAGTCAAGAAAAGGTTTTCCCACTAAAACATTCTTGATGGTTGCTCGGGGTGAGAATGAAGGTAGTCATTCACTGATTATAGTAGATTTTGTTGTTATTTAGTGCTGTTGACTCTATTCCGACTTATAGCTACCCTGCATAGGGTTTCTAAGGAGTGGCTGATGGATTTCAACTGTCAATCTTGCAATACAAATTGACCATGCAGTCTAGTGCTTATCCTACAGCATCACACCAGGACTCTGGCTAGAGGGTAGACATGCTTATCCTCTGATCTGGTGCTGTAAAGGCAGCACTGGACTGCAAACCACAAGGTTGGCTGTTCAAATGAACTAGCTGCTCCTCGGAGACCCTATACAGGGCTGCTATGAGTCAGAATCGACTTGAGAACACTCAACAACAATTTAAGTTTAGATAGCTGTATGCATAGATAGATACATAGATGAATGGATGTAGAGTTGGTTCAAACCCACCAGCTGCTCCTCAGAAACCTTACACAGTGTTGCTATGAGTTAGAACTGACTTGATGGCACTTAACAACTCATCAACAATACACATACATATATGCTTATATGTTGTTGTTAAGTACCATTAAGTTTGTTCTGACTCATGGTGAGGGGACTTCAAACTGTTTGTGGAAAAATGGAATTAAGAGGTAATAGTATTTTCCCATGAACTTTTTTAAGTCCCCTTGTGTGGAGTCATGGTGTGGTGCTGTAGGATAAAAGCTGGACTGCTAAACACAGGTTAGCTGTTCATAAGCACCAGCTGTTCCTCTGAAATCCTATACAGGGTCTCTGACTCAAAACTGACTTGATGACACTTAACAACAACAACATACATGCACACCCATGTACCCAGTAACATGTAGCTTGCTGTTTTATAAGCACTCAGAATTTCATGAAATATCATGAGAAAGCTCTAGGAAGCCTCAAAAAGTTTAGAATTTCTTCTTCTGACTGTGATCAACAAAATAAAGACTACACTTATCTGCAAACCTAATCATATGGGGCAGTGTTAAAAGTTTAAAAAGCAAACTATTTTTATCATTAAAAGTTAGAAAACCTTATGTCTTGAAAACCCCCTTAATGCATATCACTACTTTTACTTGCTTGACACAAAGGGTGGGGCTTTACATATGACTTATTATTAGCCCTCTTTGGGGGGAGAAAATATATGTTTTGCTGTGGCTTCCCTGATTTTTGTTCCCAGCTTTTCCATTTCCTGCTTCAATGACCCAGGCAAAACTGATTTGATCCTATGATCTATAAAATGGGGATAATGTATGTTATAATTTTTCTGTAAAAAAAATGTTTATTAAGTTCACAATGCTGTTCTTGTCCTAGGGACTTCCCATTTGTGTTTAATGAGCACTTACCAACTCTCTTGATAGAGCAAAGATATTTGAGTAGGCCTTCTATTTTTTGTGTTTGGCAGGGACTGTGTGTCCTTTTTAAGATGGGTTGTTCTGCAACATCATAGAATGTTGGACTTTTTAGCATCTCATAGACCATCTTGACCAGTGATTTTCAGACTTTAGTTTTGGCAGAAGACAGAGGAAATAAGTGTAAGTCCCTTATGTTATTGTTTTTAAGTGCCATCGAGTTGATTCTGACCCATAGCGACCCTGTATAGGGTTTCTGAGGAGCAGTTGGTGAGCTTGGACTGCCGATCTGCAGTTCAAATGGCTTTGCAGTCTGGTGCATTAACCCACTGTGGCACATTTGTTGTTGTTATGTGCCATTGAGTCTAGACGATTCCAATTCATAGCGAACCTGTATAGGGTTTCCAAGGAGCAGCTGTTGAGCTTGAACCACCAACCTTGCAGTTCAAATGGCTTTGCAGTCTGGCTCATTAACCCACAGCACCACACTAGGACTTCAGAAATCTCTTATAGAAAGAGGTAATATTGGAACCAGCCCATCCCCCTTTACTGTTCTCTAGAGGCCCTGAGGCAGTAGCCCTAATGCATTTAATTCAATTGTCTTGTTTTGTTATTGTTAGCTGTCATCACATCTACTCTGACTTGTGACACCTTTGTGCACAACAGGATAAAATGTTGCTCATTTCTACATCATTCTCACAATCTTGAATGTGTCCAGGCTCACCATTCTAACTCTTGTGCAGAGCTATCTCACTGAGCGCTTCCCTTAGCCTTGCTGGCTGTCACCTTCACCAAACATGGTCTGTTTGAACATCATATTGATTCCAACTGGTAATGTGTTCAAAGCAAGAGAGTTGCACAATATTCTCTTGTTTTCATTGATTAGTTTTCAGAAGTAGATTACCAGGTCATTCTTTCTAGTCTGGTTTAGTTTGGAAACTCAGCTGAAAACTTGGCACCGTAAGTGACTCTGCTGGCATTTGAAATACTGGTCACATAACTTCCAGCATGACAGAAACATGTAAATCATCACAGTATAGGAAACGGAGAGTCTAATTTGACATACGAGGAAGTAAGGCTAAGAGAAGTTGAATGAATTACCAAAGTCCCACAACTGGCAAAAATGCAGATTAAGAGTACTACCTCTCCCTAGTTTGTGTTGTTGTTGTTATTGGTGTTGTTCTGAATCAAGCAGCCCTACATGAGACAGTGTAAAAATAAGCACATTATGAAGATTAACACACACACACCCCTGATATTAACTGGAAATGGCAAAGAAAGTACAAGGGTAAGTCAAAAGGTATTGCTACAAAACCAAAGAAACCTTTATTAAACAAAGTTAGCAAAATTTTATTCTCTTGGTTCTCTATATAGCCTCCATTTTAGTTGATCTACTTCTGAAGGTAATGATTCCATCTCATTACACTAACATGTTTCTGAAGAATTTTCTACTCTTTGATTTGCACCGTATCAAAGTGGTAGTTTTGGTCTCCTTGAGGGACTAAAATTGCATTCCTTTTAAATGTTCTTTGAGTTTAGGGAGCAGAAAGAACTCTGAAGGGACTAGATCAGGGCTGTGGAGTGGATGGGGTAAGATTTTCCAGTGAAATTCTCATGAAACAGCCCTTGCCACCCTGGAAGAATGAGCAAGTGGGTTGTTGTGATGGAAAACAATTACTTGACACAACTTTCTTGGCTTTCTTCTCAACAATGCAGTTTTCAATTTTATTAAATTTTTTTCTTAATAAACCCCCATGATCATCCTGTGTCCTTTGAGAAAATCTACCAGCATTACCTCTTTGGAGTTCCCCAGAACAGTTGTCATAATCTTCTCAGCTGAATTTTTTACCTTGAATTTAGCTGGCTAAGTAGATACCCTCAAAAACCATTGGGGATTAGAACTCTCTTTGAAGGCACCCTAACAAGACCAAAACAAGTGTATTACTGAGAGGACTTGTTTGCAGCCATCTGCTGATCACAGAGATGTATTTATACATGTTTTGTTTGGAATTAACTCAAGTAGCAGTGCTTTTAGACTTGCCATCAAAAATGAGTTGGATAATACAAATCAGTTTTCAAAATCTTTGTCTGGAAATCAGTTGAAAAAATACGAGGTTTACTGCAGTTCTTTGCCTTCATAGCCAATGGACACGTATCGCTATTGCTTTTCTATTACATCATCACTGGATGTATTAGGTTTTTCAAAGTAATTTTCAATCTTAATAAGTTAATTATTTAATGAGTTGGCTTTTGAAATAAGGGAAAATGAGTGTAGCCTTTGTCTTCCCAGTTTTTGAAAGCAAGCATCCATTTCTAAATCTTGCATGGGTTGAAATCCTGTAGTACGTAACTTTCTTTCTGATATTACACTTGAGTGACTTCAAAGACAGTAGTTATAAATCAGGTGCAGAAAGATAGCGTAGAAGGGGAGGAGTACCAGAATCTCATCTGTACAAATTGAAGACTCTGGCCCAGCTGAAATTCTGATGTTGAATCACTTGGAAATTTTTGTTGTTCAAAAACTTCAAGTAAGCCAATAATATGTTGTTGTTGGTGGTGTTAAGTACTGTGGAGTCGGTTCCGACTCACAGTGAACCTGCACAGGGTTTCCGAGGCTGTACATCTTTACAGGGGCAGAAGGCCTCATCTTTCTCCTGCAGAACAGCTGGTAGTTTCTAACTGCTGACCTTGATGTTAGCAGCCCGATGCGTAACCACTACGCTACCAGAGGTCCTTAGCCAATAATATACTATTAACTCCTGGGTTACAAATCCCATTTGAGGATCTCCTGAAAGCCAAAATCTCTTGATCTCATATTCATTGGGAGAAATACTTTGAGGGGAAAAAGAAGGAAAAATACTGGAGCAAGATTAAGAGACAGCAAAGGTTTGGAATTGCTGCCCCAGTTGTCCTCTGCAGAACTGGGCTTGGGGAAATTTGTTGAACTTTTTTATATAGCTGTGTAGGGTCAAGAGGCCTCGTGTAGATGGAGCAGGACTGCTTTGTTCTGTTGTATGTAAGGTCACCATAAATCACAGTGAACTTGATGACAGCTAACACAGGCGCAAGAATGATTTTAGTTGTGGATGAAAGAAAGGATGCAATGTTGTCTTAAAGGAAATAACTGTGCAGCCAAGAAACTGGGGGGTTGTGATGTAAGTAGAGGAAGGCCAGCTTTGAAGCCATATATAGGTGTGGGTTTAAACTCCAGTTGTGGCAATCAGCCATGCAGCCTTGGGTGAGGCAGATCACCTCTGTTCCCATGCTGAGCACCTACCACTGCCACCTAGTCCATTGGAACTCATAGTGACTCTGTTGTTTAGTGCCGTCCAGTAGGTCTGACGCATAGCGACTCTGTGTAGGATTCCCAAAGCGACTCTGTGTAGGATTCCCAAGGAGTGGCTTTATAAGACCGAGTGAAACTGCTCTGTAGGATTTCCAAGTCAGTAAATGTTTTCGATTAATAACAGTTACAAGTTATTTTAGTGTGGTAATTATTATATCATAGAACATGAAGCTGTGGACTTGTGATGACATGGTCTGAGTTGGGTCCCCATTAATCTGGCTGGGAGAGAAATTGCCATATGGATGCAAAGGTTTACGTTCTGCCCGAAATGAAGGCGTGTGCTTTTCCTTAACTGCTGCTGTGCTTGAAATTGGGCAGATAATAAGCTGCAGTTGAAGCAATTAGTCTGTAGTTTTTTACTCAATTAAATGCATGTAGGCATGTGGCTGAGTATATTGTATATTATTTGTCAAAAATGAATTTGCAACTTAGTTGTTCACTTAACTTTAGTTCAGTGGTGCTAATGTTATAAACTCAGGGTTTGTCAAGCAGAGAATATATATAACATTGTATACAAAATAGACTATCTAGTTTTAATTTATTAAATCTTATGGTGAGGTCCATTTTTAAGATGGCCAAGTTTGGATTTTGTAGCATTCTTACCCCAGTAATGAATGAGTATATGATTAGAATGTCCTATCAGTTTGTTTCTAGACTGTCATATTTCTGTCTTTAAAAATTCAGCTTTATATAAATGGGTTCTAGTTACTTGAATGAGGAGATGTTACTTAGAACAATCAGCAGTTATTGACTCTAAGAAAAACATGATGGAAAATAAAGATCCTAGTGAACAGACTGGTGATTAGCTTATGTGTCTTTGTGAATTTCATGTTGGCGCAAAACAAATTACTGCTAAGGAAACAACTATGCTACACTCAGGTATTTATTAAATACAAATCATACTTTCATGGAAGAAGCTCCAAGTATACTTACATTTTATTTAGTAGCTTCTGAGATGATTCAGTGTTTAGAATTGTAGGAACACACAGACTAAAGACGAACTTCAGATTTTAAATTTTCTAAAAAGTAAAAATTTATACAAGCTTTATCAGCGTAACAGAAACACCACTTCTAACCCTCCTAACCCTATGGCACTGAATATATTCTCAGAGATTGTGCATTATATAATTTTAGTTAGAAATGTGTGTGAGTTTTTAATAATGTAGGATTCATTTTTTTTGTCCACTTTTGCTCATTCTTTTTACACTTTGTTGTTGTTGTTAATTGCCATTGAGTCGGTTCCAACTCGTAGTGACCCTGTGTAGGTTTTCTGAGGAGCAGCTAGTGGGTTTGAACTGCCAACCTCACAGTTCTCAGTCCAGTGCTGATCCTACAGCACCGTACCAGGAGAATGGCATGTTGTTGTTGTTAAGTGTCCTCTAGTTGATTACGACCCATAGTGACCGTGAAGAGGGTTTCAAGGAGCAGTCGGTGAGCTTGAAGCTCCAACCTTGTGGTTTAAATCAACTTTGCAGACCAGTGCATTTCTCCACCATGAATGAGAATGGCATAGGAACAGTAAGAATACAGTCATGATATAGGAACATACAGCAAAGTTAATGCTAACAACTTCAGCTTCTTTGAATGGTGATACATAATTCTGGTCACATTCCCACAAACTGTATAAATTCAAGCAACTGTTTTAACTTCATTATGGTCAGTAATAAGCTCATGCTTAGGAAAGTAAATTATTTTCTTAAGTTATCCTGAAAGGAGCTGTAACCAATTTAAAGAGAATGAGAGAAATCTTGAGGAGAAATGAACAAGTTTTAAAGCCACAATCAATTTCATCCATACCAACCAGACCACCACCCTGTATCTTTACCACTTTTCCAACCCCAGATCTCCTCACTATCATGTCCAAAAAGCTAGGAATCACTCTTTGGAAAGGTCATTGAAAATGTTTTGTACATTGATAAATACTTCTTAGAAAGATAAATTTTCTTTAGAAAGGCTAATTTTCCTTGAGCAGACTGACAGTTCTCTAGTTTGATATTAATGCGGCATAGTTAGAAATCAGTCGAGTCGGTCCGACGTGGAGTCAATTCCGACCCATAGCAACTCTGTATAGGGTTTCCAAGGGGCTGCTTGTGAGTTTGAACTGCCAACCTTGCAGTTCAAATGGCTTTGCAGTCTGGCACATTAACCCACAACACCACACATAGCGTAGTAACTGTCAAACAGCTCACTTGTCCCTGGCCATATGCATGAGCTTATATCTTAAAGAAACAAGGAATAGCTGTGGTGTGTCTCACACTTTCAAAGATAGCTTATCTCTTAGTTGTTTGATTGGCAGTTAGAATCCTTGGTATGGAAGATGCTCACATACATGGGTACATCCATCCTTCTGCTCTTCCATTCCTCTCCCTAGCTTACATATATGTGGTTTAGAATCTCGTGGAGAGCTTCATTTTGTTCCTATGGTTTGCAGCAGCAGACAGTGCTGGCATGTCAGTGTAAATTAATGAACTGTCAACATTCTCGAATTTCCTGAACACAGTCTCCTTAGAGGATGATCATCATGAATTTCTTCAATAGTCTTACTGATCTTTTCAAAAAGTAAAAATTATACCTGGTGATTATTTAGTTCATGTACGAATACAAAGACTGTCTTTATATAAGCAATGGAATGAAATAGTCTCTTTTTGCCCTCAGGTAGTTTTGCTTGTCACTCAGATGAAATTTTCATTTCCAAAGACACAGATAAAACTTCTACCTTTTCTTTGTGTAACTTCAAGATCTGGAATAGAGGAATAACTCTACTATAGATTTCTATGACACTGTGTACCAGTCATGTCTGATAGAATGTATGTTGAGCTACATATAATTTTATAACTTTTAGTAGTCATATTGAACATTTTAGAAAAAAAAAAAGCAGATGAAATCATTTTTAAATTTTATTTCATCAAGCTCACCAGCTGCTGCTCGGAAACCCTATACAGGGTCACTGTGGATCAGAACCAATTCGAAGTCACTTAACAACAGTTATATATTTAAACTCTTAACATTCCAATAAGTAACTAGTATAAAAAACTATTAATGAAATGCTTTGCCTTATTTTGTTGTTATTCATCCTAAGTCTTTGAAATCAGGCAAATATAATTATACCACTATAGCAGAAACACCACAAGCAGATAGATTTCACCAACAGAAATGTGTCCTCTTAAAGTTTAGGAGGTTAGAAGTCCTAATCGAAGGTGCCAGCTCTAGGGGAAGACTTTCTTTCTGTGTCAGCTCTAGGGAAAGGTCCTTGTCTCCTTCAGCATCTGTAGGCCTGGCGTTTCTTGGAAATTTCCATGTGTTTGGGCAGCAATCTTCTGGGCCTATGAAGTTCTCAGCACAGGGACCCCAGGTCCAAAGAATGCAGTCAGTTCCCCACTCTTAATTCTTGTTGGTAATCAAGTCTTTTCTCTTTGTTACCTTCTGTTTCCTTTTATGTCTTATAAGATAAAAGGTCTGACTCTCACAAAGGTGTGACTTGAGTACTTGAGTAAAGGTGATGAATAAAGGTGTGACTTCTGTTGTGCCCTTTTGTAAGGCTTGGACTCAAGATATATATAACCCACCTAATCTTGCTTCATTAACATATAGAGGTTAGAGTTTACAACACAAATCACAAAATGGAGGATAACCACACATTACTGGGAATCACGCCTTAACCAAGTTGACACATTTTTAGGGGAGAATGCAATTCATTCTGCACAGGGTCCCCTACTTTTGGACATTAGCTCTATACTGCAGTATTGTTACATTCATTATCTTGAAACCTGTAGCATATTCAATGTCAACAGTCGAAGGAAGGCTTAATTCAAATATAATTTTCAAAAGGTTTAGAAAGGGTGGTATTCATTCAATATAAACATTTACTGAGCGCTCAATGAGCAAAAGCTAGTGTTCATTTAAGATACATATTAACTGAGCATTTACTGGGTATTGTGCACACTTCTAGGCATGAAGGATAAGACACTGACCAAGTAAATGTTAGTTGTGTGCCAGATTCAGTTCTCTACATTAGTAGAATGGGCACTGATAGCCCGAACTGGCTATTATCAAAGGAAATCTATTGTAATTTTCCGAAAGTTGATTTCCTTCTATCTCTGTCTATCTACCTGATGATTAATCTGCTTCTGGGTCAAGGCAGCAGTATCAACTTGAGTTGAGAAAAACTTTGAGAGAAGGTTTTGAACCAGTATGGGTTTGTTTTCCACAGTCACTTCCTCACTGCTGGGCATAGGTACAGATTAGAGATGGGGGGTGGCCACCTAGAGGACGTATAGTAATTGCTCTGCCCTCTGCTGCAGACATTGACCTGTGGACTTTTGTATCTTTTAAACAAAAGTGAGATTTATTGGAATGACACTGGGGTTGATGACACTGAATTGCAGAAGGACTAGGAAACATTGCCTTGGGGAAAGCAGAGCTGAGAATGAGCCTCACGTTCACCAGGCATGTGGGCTGGAACCTACAGCGTCCTCTGGGTCCACTGTTCTCAGATTCATCCCAGAGAGAGCTCCTTCCACTCCCCAGTGGGAAAAGACCTATGGAAGGACTCTCACGCAAGACCAGTTCTAGTTGTTTGACCATCGCTAGTCCAGGCACTTGGCTTTGGAGATGGAGTATCATGAACCCAAGTTCTCACCTGTAAACCACAACTGCTTAGGAAGTAGACTTGAAATGTTCATCATCATATGATTGTTGTTATATGCCGTGGAGTCGGTTCTGACTCATAGTGACCCTGTACAGGATTTACGAGGCTGTAAATGTTTACGTGAGCAGAAAACCTAATCTTTCTCCTGCAGAACAGCTGGTAGTTTCGAACTGCTGACCCTGAGGTTAGCGGCATGATTCATAACCACTACACTACCAGAGTTCTTTCATCATATGATGGTATAGTGCATATTTGCATGTATAGAAGGAGATGCATTTGAAATGTAAAAAAGGAGAACTGTTTTTTGTTTTTTTTCTCTGCTCTACTTATCTGGGTAGAGTAAGCACAAATAAATGGCACAAACAAATTTATATTTTCAACATGTGCCCTCGCTACCCTCTAATACTTTAACAATCAAGCCCTGTAAGCATACATGTACACAAAGGAAGGGAAACAATTTTCTTTTGATCTAAAACTCTATACCTGGTGGTAATTTGTTCCATGAGGAGAATCATGACTAGTTCATTCTTCAGCTTCTCTATTGGGCAATATGGAAGATTCCAAGCACCATGAAACCTGTCTCTGTGTTCCAGAAACTCTGTGGTTTTCTGAGGCAGAGAAGAAAGATCAGATTCAGGGAACCAATGAAAAGCAGTGCAGGATAGAGCAGAAAATGCCCTAGATGTTAACACTTTCAATTCCACTTTTATGGAGGAAGATAGTAGCATTTATTGGGTCTCACTACAAAGAGGAAATGTATCAAATACTGAAAAAGGTTTAAAAGGTAGTAAACAGACTCCTGTCTTAAGGTGTTTGGAACACACACTATACTCACACCTCACACATTAGTTAAGTACGTATGCTTCATGTGCCTATGTTATCAACCTGTTTCAAACACCATACACAAAAAGTCAGGCAGTAGGTGTGAAAGTTCATTGCAAACAGTAATACCGTATAAGCAGAGACAACTTTATGCTCATCATTCCTTCTGCTTTAGATAGATAAGTCACTATGAAAACTGCCTTGCCGGTAGAGAAAAATGGGATGATTACCCCTGTTCAGGAGAAATCAATGAAATAATGAGAAAGCTCCAAAATCATCTGCTCTGTAAACCCTCACTCAATTCACAATAAAGTGTAAAAAATAAAAAAAGTTCAAAAACCAGGTGAAATGTCATTTCCATGCACATCTTTAAAAAGTTTATTAAGTAATTTAAACATGAAAGGGTTTTGTAAGCTTGATACAAAACTGCAAGAATGTAGTTTCCTTCTCAGATCTACTTTGCCAAGATGCCTTTCACATAGTCTTTTTTGGAATTTATAAAGGGTTTTAAAAATTGGTACAGTTGGCCTAATGCTAAAATTCTGTAGTTAGAAGAAGAAGAGGAGGAGGAGGAGGAGGAGGAGGAGGAAGAATATAAGGGATGTGTCCCAAGTGAGCATTGGGCTGATGATGCACACAAGTGAGAGACCAGTTGTCATTTGGCCCAGGCCTGGAGCGAACACTGATCTTGAAGACTGATGGTTTTGTCAACCTTTACACAGAAGGTATGTGTCTATTTTCATCATCCACCAACTTCTATTGAGCACTTGCTGCTTTTGGTCCACCGACCGTGAAGTTTTATTGACCCATTTGCCATCTCTCATATAAGTGGATGGAATTGTCTTTCTTGACGGGAGAACTTGAAGAGTAATATTACACTTGCCTCTGAGCAATCTGAGCTTGCCACTTTTACAGATTTCAGTTTAAGCTTCTTTTCTTCTTTTATGTCAATGTGAAGCATTTGGGAGGACAGGTCAGACCTACTTTCTTTTTTTCTGCAGAATTTCTGTACCAGTTTTAAGTCGTTTTAGTACTAACTCACAAGTTTGTAATATTTTGAGCTGAGCTGGTTGGTTCAAGTTTGAAATAGATAAAACCAATGTGATTTCAGTATTCCAACTGTCTGAGTGATTTTCTAGGCGGGAAATCTGTTGAGAGGTACAAGTGAGATAATGCAGGTTAAAATTTTACAAGAACTCCAGTGTAATGGCATGCACATATTTTCCATTTATGGGTCAGAGGAGTGAAAGCAAGAGAAACTGAGTATAGTGTACCATTTATTCAATCAGGGCAGGTCTGTGAATGGAGGATAAGGTAGGTAGAGTTCCATGGGAGGAAAGGAACAGCTAGTTTTTCCTCTTTGGATAGATCCTGTTGTTAAGTGCTGTCGAGTCAGTTGTGATTCATAGCGACCCTGTATAGGGTTTCCAAGGAGTGGCTGGGGAGCTTGAACCGCTGACCTTGCGGTTCAAACTTACCTTTCAGTCAACACATTATCCCACAGCACTACTCCAGGACTCCTGGATAGATCCTACTGATTGATTAAATGATGCTTACTATATATTTTGATTCATGTTTTCTGTTTATAATTACCTTCTACTTTTATTTGTGGCTCATATTGTTTGTTCCTGTACCTCCTGTTTTAGTCCCCATTTGTTTGATTTAGTTTTGATTCACACAATTTAATGAATGTTGTATTTACTAGTGTGTTTCTCCCTTGAAATTGCCCCATTGTACTTTGCTCCCATCAATCCAGACAAAAATTAATGGTGGCCATATGTCACTTAACAACAACAATAGTTTCATTTGGCTTTACCTGGTTCTTGTTGATCCATCTACATTGGCCTCAATTTTGTTCTTTTCCTTTCACCTACACTGTTTAGCTGTCTTTTGTGAATGTCTTGGATATTCACATGCAGTAGAAACAATGAATATTAACTAACCTCATGGGACTCTGCACTGCCCTGCCCTTTTCCAGACAAGTCCTCTTAGACCCTGAGGTGGGATTTAGTACCTCCGTTTTCCAGAAGAGTTCTCAGTGAGAGAACTTGCTCAGGACCACTAGCTGTAGTAGACTCAAGACTGACATTTGATCTTACTCCACGCTCAGTGCGCTTGCTATTGTCTTTCTGCTTAGAATGGTGGTGATGTTATGTAGAAGGACGTCAGATCTATGTATCAAATATTATATTCCAGTGGAACCACTTTACAACAAACATATTTCCTCTCTAGAATATTCATGATGGGCCCTATAATCCCAAGCCTCCATTGGCCGCCATTGCCTCCAGGATTTATTCTACACCTTTATTTCCAATATCAATTGGTTTCTCATTGTTTTTTGGTACAGTTGATCTCCTTACACACTGCCCTTGGAATTGCTCTTAAAATCGACAGAGTTTAGCGGGAGTCTTTTTTTTCTGTGATAGAAATTCTTTTCCCAAAGAAGTGGAATAATATTTCTTAATTGGATATTTACTCTAATGATTCAGAAAGAGAACAAGTGAGCCCTGCTTGCTTCAATTTCAATATAAACTAAAGATTTGGATGGTGTTTTCTTGATTTATTGAGAACTTCCCCACAGTTGTCAGTATTCAATAAATATTATTAATAATCAGAGGCAAGACACTTATATTTTGTATCATATACACATCCCTAAATGTTTAGGCCAAAGGCATATTTGTAATGGATTCAAATAACAAGTATACATTATGCCGCTCTGTTACCTGAATACCTTACCTGTTTGGAAGTTTTATTGTCAGAAGCTGCCAAATAAAATGCATGCATCATTTTAATTGAACCTTAAGCCTGACGCTTTTATTGAAAAAAATGGATTTCAAGTTATTTTTCCTACATAAAGGCTGCATAAAGCCTCTGTTTCAGTGGTGAAGAAATAGAAAGCTAAAGAGCACCTTACTCCATGCTTCATGGGAAAAAAAATAAAACCTCACAATCTCATTATAAACTTGAGATTTGGCAAACATGGATCAATTAACTCTGTAAAGACCTATAATGAAATGAGCGTAGGGAATGAACTAAGCTGAACTGTGTCCAACAGATACCAGCTCATCAAAATACATGTGACCTTGTGTCAGGGATGCCCTATTGGAGGAGCCAGGGGCTTTGTTAGTGATGGTGTCGCTCTGCTCTGGCTCAAATCCCTACTCAGAAACCTTGTGTGAGGCTAGTTGTCATTGCTCTTAAGCCATCCAAGTCAGAACTCAAAATCTCTGCTTCGATACAACTGGGTAAAATGAAACCTGTGATCCCAGAAACATGAACCATTGTGAAGTCTCCCTAGAGCCAGGGGGCTGTTATTTGCCATCTCCGGTGACCAGAAAAAGTGTAGTCTGGATCCAGACAGCCTATATTGCACAGTGTTGCATGTTTTTGAAGGATGTTTAATTCTGGCATTATATATTATTTTTAATGTTCACATGCAGAGATAGGAACACTTTAAAGTATTTGAGGACTACTATAATCATCATCATATGATTTGTGTCATCATTGTAGGACACATTTTCTCTTTGTCATTTCCTCTAGAGAGATAAGTGTTCAACACTACTTAATATCTTTTTATGAGATTGTTGTTGTCGTTGGGTGGCATCGAGTTGGTACCAACTCATAGCAACCCTATGCACAACGGAACGAAATACTGCCCTATCCTGGCCCAACCTCACAATTGTTGCCACGTTTGAGCCCATTGGTGCTGCCACTGAGCTAGAGGGTCAATAAAATAGTCTCCTGATTTCCCACAAGCAAGGAAAGAAGAAAGGGAGATGGTTGGTCTGTTTGGTCTGCAAACAGTTTTCCATGAGTCCTGGACTGAAAACTTAACCAAGGATGCCAAGCCAGAGCTTCTGTTCTTCTAGCAGTACCGGGGACTGTGTTGGAAGAAGTACAGCCAGAATGCTCCTTAGAAACCCGGATGGCAAGACTTCATTACTCACATTTTGAACATGATATCAGGAGAGACCAGTTCCTGGAGAAAGATATCATGTTTGGTGGATTGGCACAGTGACAGCAGCAATGGACTCAAGTGTAGTAACTGTGAGGCTGGTGCAGGATGAGGCAGTATTTCATTCCGTTGTGCATAAGGTTGCTATGAGTCAGAACCTACTGGACAGCACATAACAACCACAAACCTGTTTCCAAGAACATCACAGTAATGCTAGACAGATAAGGCGTACACGTAACTCGATCTCTTTGATTGATCAGAAGCAGTGTTTTACTTGGTGTCTGGTTGCTGTATGTTATGGTGGTCTGTATGAGGATGGATTCTTCTGGAGAAAAGAGCTGTAGATTTTTTTAAAGTGTTGGGAGTTTTGACATAGACTTGGGCTAGAGGGTGCAGGAGAAAACAGAAGAATCAGTCATTATTGGAAATCATGAGGAGCAAGAACAGTTTGAAGTGCTTCAGATTGGAGTTCTTCTGTATCCCAGTGTGCTTAGAGCTGCCCTGGTTTTCCTGGATTGTTGTTGCGGTGGTGGTGGTGAAATATATTTTACAAACATTTACCATTTTAATAATTAATAAGTGAATATTTTATATGATGTCTGTGTATATTTGTACTTGGTAATTACAGTCACCTTGTTGTGCACCCATTACCACGATCCATTTCTGAAGAGAAGCTCATGGAGTTCTGCTCCAGCACTGCAGGATAATGCACTGGACAGGAAGGTCGGTTTGCACCACAAGGTCAGTGGTTCAAACTCACCAGCCGCTCCTTGGAAACTCTTTACAGGGTCTTTGTGAGTAGGAACTGACTCAGCGGCGCTTAACAACAATAAGAGAAACTCATAATGATGAT
Organism: Chrysochloris asiatica; assembly: GCF_000296735.1. Taxonomy (NCBI): domain Eukaryota; kingdom Metazoa; phylum Chordata; class Mammalia; order Afrosoricida; family Chrysochloridae; genus Chrysochloris; species Chrysochloris asiatica. Next base: position 5,974,824 of record NW_006408684.1, on the reverse strand, counting down.
TATGAGGCTGGCCCAGGACGGGGCAGTGTTAAATCTGTTGTACATAGGGTCGCTATGGATTGGAACCAATTCGACAACAACAAGGGGAACTCAGTGTAATACCTCTCCCTTTTCCCCTCCTTCTCATCCCTGCTAATAACAGTTGTCATTGAATGAAGCCTGACTCGTGGGACCCACTTGTGTCAGAGTAGAACTCTGTTCCACAGGGTTTTCAAATGATTGATCTTTCAGAAATAGCCAACCAGATTTTTCTGGGTGGATTCATACTTCCAACCTTTGGGTTAACAGCCAAATGCATGGACTGTTTCCAACCCTGAAAGATTCCCACTTTCCCTGGTAAGATCTAATAAACTTTGGTCTCTATTCATTTCTGGCTTGTATTTTAATAGTATCCCTTCTTGTTTTCATATTGTGTCCTGGTGTGGGCAATATGTCAGATGGTCAACATAGATATTGGTGAAGAATTAATATCTTCAAAGAGCAGCAGATTGGGAATCAAGATCAAGATTGAATAAATGTTAGGGTTCCTTTTTATTACACTATAATCTGGTACTTAGTTCAATTTCTATATTTAATGGGTAGTGTGGACTTCATTTCTTAGAAGAAAAGTGAAGTTATGAAAAATAACAGAACTTCACTCAGACCATGATAAAATGTTGTTTCTAGAGTAGAATTAGAATTCAGAACTCAGAAACTTTATTGCCTTCAGTACAACTTACCACACATGGTGTGTGAAATGGTAATTACAAGAGAAAAAATTGGGTCTGAAATACAAGCATTTCTTCTCTCTATTAAGAACTTATCTCTGTTACCATGTGTACCTGATGCATTATTGGTTTTGCCAAGACAGTGGAGAAAGAACACAGATATTATAAGTTTTCTGATAATTTGCCCCCCCCCAAAAAAAAAAAATCTCATTTATATTTCTGCTATGCCTTCAGTGGAAATACACATCTCTATAGTATATCTGACACATTAATGCTTTTAAAGCAGGAGTGTTGCTTGAGTTTGTTTCCTGGGACCTTTGGATGGAGGTGATTATTATTCACATTGCTGAAACAATCTTCACAAAGCCCATGAGCTCAGGGAAGTCATGGGCTCAGAACCATACACCACCAACTGTCAGAGATGAAAAGGAAAAGGGAAATGGTTTCCTTAGATCCTCTTGTTCTTTGGCCTTTACTCAGAGCATTGCCTGCAATCAGGGTTAAAAAGCAATCTGTGGGAACTGCCGTTACTGGTGTCTGTGAGCGCTTAGAGAAACAATCCATCCAGGAGTCAGTGAAAGGTGAGAACAAAATCACAGATGCTAACCAAGCACTGAGACCCGACATCATCATGTAGGACGTCCCAAAGATGAAGTAAAACCTCACAGTAAATGTGGGCACAGAAGACATTCCTACTCAATTAGTGGAACATTCACTGAGTGTTTTTTTTTTTTTTTTTTTAGATGAATTTAATTGATTACACTCATGTAAAGTGAGATAGAACAAGGGGACGGGAAGCAATTCATTTGGTATGGGTTGTGGGTTGTGGGTCTGCAAACACTCCTTCCTGGCATGCTTTTAGTGGTCTGAAATAGCAGGGTAGGCCATGGGTGTCTTGATTTCTGGTTGATATCATAAATTATGTGGACTCCTGGTATGGTACCATGGACTAGTGAGCTGGTCTGCAAAGTTGGTTTCAAGTGTAAGGTTGGTAGTTCATCAGCCGCTCCTTGGAAACCCTATAAAGGGTCACTGTAGGTCGGAACCAACTCAACAGCACTTAACAACAACCCTAAACTGTTAAAGCAGGAAGGATTCATAGCATTACTCGGTACATTCTGAAGAAATCAAATGCACAGAAATGAAAGGTTCATTTAACTTCCAAGTTTACATGTCCGTTAGTGGCAGTTACAGGGACTAAATTTCTAACATGCGTACTGCCTCCCTGCCATGGGACTCTACAGTCCCACTCCAACAGGACAGTCTGGCTGAGGCCAGATCCATAACCACCAGAAGGAAGCTATGTCACTTTGTGGACACTGACAAGGGCTAGAAGGTTGGTCTAAATGGCAGATAGAGTAGAAGTTCACAGGGTTTCTGGGATTGTAAATCTTTATGGGAGCAGGCAGATCATCTTTCTTCCATGAAGCAGCTGGGGCGTTGGAACTATTAACCTTGAAATTAGTAGCTCAGTGCTTAACCCACTGTACCACCAGTGTTCCTTGAAAAACTCTGTGGAGAACAGTGCTATTCGGACACACACACATTAGGAATCACTCATTTGGTGACTTTCTTCCTAACTCTTATCAAACTTCCTAGCTAGATCTGTGTAGAAACATTGAAAATCAGTATTTCTACATATGGCCCACTTTCTAAAACTTAATACAAGGTTTTCCTGTAGCAATTTTGAATGAGAAATGGAAAGGATTTACCCCTAGTTTTTTTGGAGGAGAAAACCTAGTGTCACAGTGGTTGAAACACTCAACTGCCAACCAGAAGGTTGGCAGTTTGAACCCACCAGCTGCTCCAAAGGAGAAAAAGGAGACAATCTTCTGGAAAGATTTACAGCTATGGAAATCATGTGGGGCAGTTCCCCTCTGTCCTGTTAGAGTCTGTATGAGTTAGAACTGACTGTGGGAGTGGGTTTTGACCCATGTTTTAGGTCGCTGAATTTTCTTAATGGTTCTCTGTTGAAGTGTTGCTGTATATATTAATTTCATCCCTGATTTCAGCAGAGATTTGCTGTAGGCCAATTACTCCCTAGACCAGTATTACCAAATAGAATGTCCTACGATTGGTGGAGACATGTCACGATTGAGGTATTGAAATGTGAACAGTGTGACTGAGAAACAGATTCATTCCCTTAATTATACTCACCATGTTGTGCAATCATCATCACTGTCTGCTTCTAAGAGTATCTCAACACCCTAAACAGATGCCTCTTAAGCAACAGCTTCCTATTCATGCTTCTCCCCAGCCCCTGGTAACCATTAATCATAATTTTGGTCGCTATGCATTTGCCTATTCTAGATAGTTCATTTAAGTGGAACCACATAGTATTTGTCCTTTTATGCCTGGCTTATTGAACTCAACATATTTTCAAAGTCCTTCCATGGTTGAACATATAGCAGGACTTGGGTTCTTCTTCATGGCTGAATAATATTCCTTTGTATGGCTAGACCACATTTTGTAACGTTACTTGTCTGCTGATGATATTTGTTCTGTGTTCACTTGTTGGGTATTGTGAATAACGCTGCAGTGAACATTGGTGTACAAGTCTCTGTCTTCAGTTCTGGGGGTGGGGTGGGGGGGAACCCAAGAGTGGAATTGCTGGGCTGTTTCAAGAGAGGAACTTCTAAACTCTTTTCCACAGCATATGAATCATTGTACAGTCCCACCAGCACTGGATGAGGGTTCCAATACATTTTCATCACTACCTATGCTTTTTAGAAATGGTGTTTTAAAGTGTTACTTAATTCTAATGAAGTCAAATCTGATAGTCACATATGGCTAGTGGCAGTCATACTGAGCAACATAATTCTAAAAACTGATATTGTTGCTGTTGTTCAGTACTGCCGAGTCGGTCCTGGCTCATAGCGTCCCTGTACAGGGTTTCCGAGGAGCAGCTGGTGGGTTTGAACTTCTGACCTTGCAGTTCAAACTGACTTTGCAGTCTAGTACCATATTAGGTGACAAAAACTGAGTCTTGATCTCTGACAACGAGGCACTCACGTTCCACAGTGGCGGGCAGACACCTCAGCCAGTCATTGTGCTATAATGGGGTGCATGTCACATGGCCAGTCAGCGTAAACTTCTGCAGGAACCACACAGGAAGAGTGAGGAGAGGGGGGCGTGTTGTGGTAAAGATCTACTCCATTTATCCGTGATTAACCAAAGGAGGAAGGGATTTCAGTCACGTGGAGAACATGTACAATTCCTATGTTGTCAAGGGCAGAGGAACCCAGAAAGAACCCCACTTCTCTGGCTCTGGGAGTGTTTTCTGTTTTTCTTCTTCCTGTGGGACAGGAACTAGCTGAGTGTTTCAGGTGAGACGCCACCTAGAGGTGTTTTTGTTCTTATTCGGCCATGCCATGCTGTGTGACTGGACAAATCAGTTTGCTGGCTTTGGACTTCAGCCTCCTCCTCTCTAAACTAGGATCATGACTTATGTATAAGCCTGAAGGCAGGGGTAGGGCAATTTTGTGACTCCTCACTTCTAACCTTAGCAATTATTAACTTAAATCTCTTTTGGCATAGGTAGTTTCTGTATTCATCAGCAGTCTACATTCTATGATCCTTCAAGATCATAGAAACATTCTTAGTGACATCTTTGACACAGAACCATTAGCTAGTTGTTGTCGAGTCAGCCAAGACTCACAGTGACCTCATGTGTGTTATAGTAGAACTGAGTTCCATAGCATTTTCAGTGACTGACTTTTTGGAAGTAGATCACCAGCCGTTGCTTCCAAGGCAGCTCTGAGTGAACTTGAATTACTAAACTATCAGTTTTTTGCCACCCAGGGATTCCATTGACAATGGGAGATAGCCTGAGGATCTCAGAGAAGCTGACCTTAATACTCCAATTAGTCATTATTTCCCCTAAGATGAGCCTGCTCATTTACAGAGCTTGCATAAAGAAGGAATGGGTTTGGCAGACCGAGATACAATTGGACGATTCAGTCATCTGTTATTACTTCGACGGCAGTGTCTGAACACGCAGTACTGTCTGGTGGCTTTTTGTGAGGGAAATTTTAGATTTATTTTTCTTCACAAGCTACCTGCTGGCCAAGTACAAAAGGTCTCTGCTAAGCCCTCAGGGACCTCACTTTAACTCACATAATAGGCAGATGGATAACTGCTGGACCAGGGGAGCATACATGAGAACTCATATTTTTAAATGAACTCAAAGTCTCAGTTCAGTCTGCATGCTCATACACGTCTGTAGGGAGGCTAATTTTACCAGAAACACTACCAGAGGGGCTGCTGTTGGAGAAGGAGGATCCAGCTCCGAGGGAACCCAGAGGAGGAAAATAGCCAGCAATTTGCCATTTGTGTGTACCCTACCAATCTACACATACCCCAGAGGGCTGTGTGCCTGCCATTCCCCAGGTGAACATGGACTTACTCACTATATGCTCATTAACCCAGCAGGTGTGGTTAAATATAGACATCTAGTGTGAAGTTAATAGTCTGCTGAAGAACAGAGCTGCTTTTGCATGCTCCATTCTTTGGGTTTCCTAAACTATGGCTACTATATGAGGAGCTCTGGTAGCTTAGTGGTTACGGATCGGGCTGCTAGCCTCAGGGTCAGCAGTTCAAAACTACCAGCTGTTCCGTGGGAGAAAGATGAGGCTTTCTGCTCCCGTAAAGATTTACAGCTTCGGAAACCCTCTGCAGGGTTGCTATGAGTCGGAATCGACTCCACGGCACGTAACAACAACATACATGAACTTAGTGAATTCTGGGATTTTTTCTTTGTCACTATAGTGCGCATATATGAATATTTATGCTTGCATGCATGTTTGGTTGAGAATGGGCTCACCATAGTGTGCCATTCTTTCATTGTCGCACCGTTTGTATTATAGGGTTTGGAGCCAAGCGTCACAAAAAGTGATCAATGAAGGAATCGAAAGCTGTGTTGTTGATTATGTCTTAGCCAAATGCACTTCATTAGGTTTGTTGTTGTTGTTGTGAACTGCCATTGAGTCGGTTCCAAACCACAGCGACCCTGTATAGGATTCCCAAGGAGCGACTGGTGAGTTTGAAATGCTGACCTTGTGGTTCAAACTTGATTTTGCAGTCCAGCACATTAACCCATAGCGCCACATCAGGACTCCATTTCATTAGGTTAAGTGCATACAAAATCACCTGGAATTTTTTTTTCCCCTAATATGCTTGTTCTGAACTCAGTGTGTCTGGGGTGGAGCCTGAGATTCTGTATTTCTAACAGCTTCCTTATATGATATGTATATTTCTGGTACTTGGATTACATAGTAGGCAGCAAACGAAGGGACCCTGACCATATGTGTTATGCCCACTGTGAAGAAACTGCCTGAATGTGTGCCCAGGTATTTAGTTCAGAACTTTGAGAGTTTGAAGCCTTAGGAATGCAGAGCTCTAAGAGTAAGGAGCTTCAGTTGCTCATCCAGAGACCTGGGTTTACACAGGTTTGGGGGTTCTGGGATTTTCTGAAGAGAAGCCAAATGAAGTCCTCTCTTGTCAAGTTCTATGAATAATTTGGTTATCTCAGATACATCTTGAGAATGCATGTTTACCCTCTCCCACTCATGTTGCCCTACCAGTGTCCCCGACAGCAAGTTGACAGCATCATAATTGGAAATAGTAGAAAACTCTTGCCTTAGAAATGAGATGCTTATCTGGCCACTGGGCATTGGAGAATTGTGGGAGCAGCTGGAGGCGTGCTATGTGTTCCAGGAACAGCTGTTTTGCTTCCAAAGGAGGAACCGCCTGGCGGCGGACAGTCTGTGATGGATGCCGGGGGTAGCCAACCGCCATCTCATTAGAGCAGAGGATGTTCTGCCTCCAGATAATGATCACAACTGTTCCCTTTTGGCTGTTTTAACAGTTGTGCTTCAAGCATATTTATTTTTCCATATATTTTATTATTTTTGAGGAAAATCTTCATTACCCTATGTGGATTCAGTTTGGAGAGATAGTATATGTTTGTCTCTGTGTAAAAATCTATAGATTCTCAGTTTTGCTTTTGCTTTTTATTTTAATTGATTGATATTAGACTTTGATGTTTGATATCTAAATCAAACTTGGTGTTGTCAAGTCTATTCCAACACACAGCGACCCTATAAGAGAGGGTAGAATTGACCCCAATGGGTTTTCAATCTGTAAATCTTCATGGAAGCAGACTGCTATCTCTTTTTCCTGTGGGCAGTTCGTGGGTTCAAATCTGTGACCTTTCAGTGAGCAGTCGCATGCTTAATCACTGTGCCAACTAGAGCTAGGGTTTGATTTGAAAGACAAACACATCCATTTTTCTATCACTTTTTTGAAAATCTTCCCAACTTAAAACCCTTTAGACTGGTCTGGCAAATAGAGCAATACAGTGACAGTTACTCTTCTCTAATTCTAGTACTGAAATCGTAAACATCTAGTAGTATAGATGAATGCTTTATGCAGTTTCAAAGCTGAAATCCCATGCTGCATTTAGATGGTTTAAAGCATTGATTTCTTTCTCTGACAACTCTTAAAATATTGGCTGCCCAAAAGTAGGGGAGAAGGGGAGGCAGATAGGTTGGTTAATCTCTGTGGCACATATGTTGCTTGCTGCAGAGAATATTGGCAAAGTACACAGTTTTTCTTTATTATAAGCTGTGCCAGCACTGTAAAGATTCTTCTAAATCATTATAAAAACAGGAGCCAGAAAAACAAAATTTCTCATTAAACTCAAGGATTCAGGATTTCAAACTAACAACTCTTATGTATTTTTAATGATTAAGGTCAGTCTTTGGAATCACATTATATCTGTGAATGATTTCTAGGAATACTTTTTAAGTGTTCACCCTCATGGACAATACTGTTAAAAAATAGAAGAATAACTATCCAGATTCAAAGTCCTTTATATCATCTGCTATAATTAGAAGGTAGATTTTTATAGACTGTTTCTAGAATCATTTTAATAACTTGCTAATTGTTGTTAGGTGCCATCGAGTTTAGAACGAAACATTGCCCGATCTTAGGCTAGCCTCACAATTATTGCTATGTTTGAACCCAAAGATGCTGCCACTGTGCCAATCCATCTTGCTGAGGGTCTTGTCTTTTACTCCAACCCTCTAATTTACCAAACATGATGTCCTTCCCCGGTATAAACCCCAAGATCACCTTGTAACTTAGCAATATAAATACAAAATGATTTTAGTTTGGGGGAATAATTTCAGCTTTAATATCCTATCATGTGCATGCAGTTTATATTATTGCGGTCACAGTATGTTGTCAGGACCTTATCTCCAGGGAGAATTTTAATATGTGCTGGCTGAGCTTGTTTAGGATTTGTATTTTATTTGTACAAAGAGGTGTCATTCTAACCCACCTCCTCAGAAACTCTATACAGGGTCCCTACGTGTTGGAACGGACTCAGCAGCACATAATAACAACATCCTTTGTAGATAATGTATATCAAGTGCTTATTTTTCCTGGATCCTAGACATTCCAACTCCTCTTCCAGGGATGTGTCCTTTGTGCCTATCTCTGGAATGCAAAATTTGGGAGGTCATAGTAGGACACAGAGATGGAGAGGGAGAAGGATGTTCAGACCCATCATAATAGTTGTTCGCTGTACCTCCTCAGTTATGTGCTGAGAAAGACATGTCTAATAGTAGACTGAAATTTTTGGAAGCCCCTAAGACCATCCTCAGAGTCCTGGTGTGGTGGTGTAGGATAAGCAGTCAACCACAAGGTTGGTTTGGACCACAAGAGCAAGTGGTTCAAACTCACCAGCCTCCACTTGGAAACCCTATTCCAACTCTCTATGAGTTGGAATCAACTTGACAGCACTTAACAACAAAAGACCGTCCTCACATCTGACACCAACTGTGAGTCTGGGAGTCCCCAAGACCACTCTCAGGTCTAATGTTTCACTAGACGGATGAACAGAACTCAGAAAAGCCTTCTGGTTAAGGTTTACTACAGTGAGAGGATACTGATTAAAGTCAGCAGAGAGAAGGCCATAAGTTGGATCCTGGAGAGACCAGGACTGGCCTTCCAGTTGTCCTGTTCCAGCGGGGTCACACGGACAGCACATGTTCATCTCAGAAACACTGACAGTACACACAGAAATTCACCTGAGCTTGGGGTTCCCGAGTTGTTACTGAGGCTTTGTCATATGTTGTTGTTAATTGCTGTCCAGTCGGTTCCGTCTTTTAGCGACCCTGTATAGGGGTTTCAAGGAAAGACTGGTGGGTTTGAGCCACCGACCTTGTGGTTAGCACTCCAGTGCTTATCCTACAGCCTATAACACCAGGACTCCAAGACATGATTAACTATCTACAGGGTTGACCTTAATCTCCAACCCCTTTAGAGGTAGAGCTGATGGTCCAAGGCCTCTCCATAAATCACATTGTAGCAGAGATTACATAACTGGTGTAATCCAAGGCCCCATGTAAACAAACACACTCTTATTAGAACATTCTGGACTCCTGATGTGGTGCTGTAGGATCAACACTGGACTGCAAACCACAAGGTCATCAGTTCAAACCAACCAGATCCTCCTCAGAAACCCTACACAGGGTCACTATCAGTCAGAACCAATTCAACAGCACTTAACAGCAACAGCAATTGGAACATCCCAAGGGTTCAAAGATCATCTTCCAGGAATGGAGAGAAAAGGCCAACTTTCTCTTGGGACAAGATTCCTCCTTGACTGCATATAGATTAGTAATATGAAGCTTGGAATCATTACTGATAGAGTTAGAGCCATAAGACTTGTTTGAGTTTAGAAATAAAGTTAGGACAATGAATAGATTGTTTGTTGTGCCCAATATTGCAACGAGTTGAAACTGAGGTAATGGGAGCCAACACCACCCCTCTCAACAGAACTTAAAGATTACTTAGTCAACCCGCTTCTCACAGACATAGGAGAAAAGTGGCCTACAAGTGATCCGTGTAACTTGGTCAAGTAACTTAGGCCTGGGTTAGTGCTGAATGGAAAATGGAAAAATACCTGTAAGAAGTGCTGTTGTTGTTAAATGCCGTTGAGTCAGATCTGACTCAAAGCTACCTAGCATAGGGTTTCTGAGATGTGGCTGGTGAGCTTGAACTGCCGACCTTGCGGTGCAAACTGACTTTGCAGTCCCGCGCATTTAACTACAGCACCACACCAGGACTCCTTTAAGAATTATTGACAATGAATTCAAACTGCTACTAAATAATTTTCATCTTCCCTGCCCTGTAGGTGAATCCAGGTAATATGGCACTTTATAATAACATCAAAAGTTGTATGTGTTCTGTTTTACATTACCTTTTCACATATAATTTGGAAGCTACAAAGATGTTGATTGATCGTGTTTGGTCTTCGATAAAGAAAAAGTCTTTCACTCTGAGCTGTATTTTCAAAGATGTGTAATTTCAGTTCTCCATCTGCTGATTAGCTGCTGTATAATTTTTAACCTAGTTTCTTTAAGCCTGGAATAAAATAACACTAAAGTGGGAAGTCTTTTCTGAAGTCATTACAACATATTTTTCTGTAATATTTTTGTTAGGTGTTGCAGGAAGATTTTATATCTTAAGAGGAAATCCAATAAGATATATCAAACAGTTAAACAAGTATACTTCTTGTAGACTGGGTCAACTTCAGATTTAATTGGCCAGCAATTACAGGGAGACCTGTGAAAGCTGGAATTCAATGGGATTGCCTTGTTTTGGGGGTTCTACCTTTGACAGGGTACAGTCTTACCACTTTTATATCGCTCATTTCAAGGGGAACTATTTGAGTTTTCCTCTTATGGCAGGTTTCCAATGTATACAGTTTCCATCTTTGACAGGTTTTACTGTATATTACTAGTTATTTTAAATTAGGACATAATCACAAATGTGTCCCCATTTTTTGTATACACAGGGCATTCATTGCAGTATATTTTGTATTATAAGGAAACTGAACATTTAAACATTAACCAGTAACTCAGTTGCTGTTAAGTCCTTTCCAAATCATGGTGACCCCATGTGTGTCATAGTGTAACTATAATCCGTGGGGTTTTCAATGGATGAATTTTTAAAAACCAAATTACTAGTAAATCACTGTGAGTGGATTCAAACCATCAACCTTTTGGTTATCAGCAGAACACATTAACTGCAACTAGTTGTATAAGAACTAGAGATAAGGCTAAGATAAGGGATTTGCATATCCTGTGGAGGTCATGAAAATTGTATTAAAAAAATATTTCAAGACATATGGAAATGCTTTCACTATATTATTAAAAAAATATTACAAGCAAAATCTAAATGCAATATTGGCCTGTGTGTATGTTTGTATGTGTGTGTTTGTTGTTGTTAATTGCTGTCGAGTCGGTTCTGACCCATAGCGACCCTGTACAGGATTTCCGAGGCTGTAAATCTTTACAAGAGCAGAAAGCCTCATCTTTCTTCCACGGAGCAGCTGGTAGTCTCAAACTGCTGACCTTAAGGTTTGCAGCTTGATTCGTAACCACTACGCTACCAGAGTGTGTTTAGTGGGCTGAAAATCATACTATGTGAAACTAATTTTTCCTACATCCTCTGGGGTTGGGTTTGTAGCAAAGGTGGCAAGGCTTTTAAGTGGCACCCCATTCCTTTATTGCCGCCTTCCACTTCTGTGAAAAGTAGGAAGAGGACATCTCTGCTGGTTTCTCTGGGTGTTAAAAGGCAAGTCGCCAAAGATGGAAATGCAAAAATATGCTTGAAGCTGAGTAGGTTTGAGAGCTAAGTTACTCTGAATAATTAAGTGAGTTAAGTGGAGTTTCTTAGAGAATTAAAAATGAGGAGTCTATAAGTTAAGGAGGAGGGAGATGCAGTGAGAGTGTTGAGTGTATGAGGGGCAGAACTCTGAGACAGCTGATAAAGGTAACCCAGGAAGAAGTCCCCAGGATCAAATTGCCAAGCACATGTAAGCAGAAGATTGACTACCATTTAATTTGAAGCTTGTATTTTCTATGTCAACTTCTCCAACACTCCAAACTACATAAAGTACGTTAAATACCCATAGTCTATGTGAATGATGTTTGTGGGAAGGTAAAGAACGGTCAAATTTTCATCTTATATCTGAGGGTAACAAACACCATGGTCAATTGTTCACTACATGAACAAGCTGGGATTTCAGAGCCCGAGTGGTCATGGCTGACTGAGGCCCTATGCATTATTGGAAATCTTAGCAACAAACATTGGGCTTTCCACATACCTTGAATCATGTGGCAGAAGCCAGTTTTATTTGAAATAAATAATAAAAATGATACAAATTAATCATGTGTTGTTATTAGGTGCCATCAAGTCAGTTGTGGCTCATTACAAATCCTATGTATGTTCAACAGAATTAAACACTACCTGGCCCTGCACCATCCTCATAATTGTTGCTATGTTTGAGCCCACTGTTGCAACCACTGTATTAATCCATCTTGTTGAGAGTCTTCCTCCTTTCTGCTGACCCTCTACTTTAGAAAGCATTTTGGCTGTACTTCCGCCAAGACAGATTTTTCGTCCTTCTTGCAGTCCATGGTATAGTCAATATCCTTCATCAATACCATCATTCATATGCGTCAATTTTCCAGTTTTCTTTATTCCGTTTCTTTGTCCAGTTTCCTAATGTATATGAAATGATGAAAAATTCCATGACTTACTTATCAAATTGACACCTTTCTTTTTCTAGCACATTAAGGTGCAATGCAATGCTTTATTTGATTTCTTGCCTGCTGCTTCTGAGGGCCTTGATTGTGGATCCAAGTGTTAAAAAAAAAAAAAAAAAATCTTGACAATTTCAATCCTTTCTCCATTTATCATGCTGTTGCTTGTTGATCCAGTTGTGAGGATTTTTGTTTTCATAGTGGTAACATGTAATCATAATGAAGACTGTAATTTTGGATATTCATCAGTAAGTGTTCCAAATCCTCTTAGCTTTCAGCAAGCAAGGTTGTGCCATCTACATATAACAGGTTGTTATACAGATATGTATATCTTCCTCCAATCCTGATTCTGCATTCCTCTTCATCTAGTTTAGTTTCTTGGATTATTTGCTTAGCACACAAAGTGAATGGTGAAGTATACAGTTAATTTTGAATGTTTGGGTAACTAAAATATCACCATTAGTTTATCGTACTATGGTAGCTTGCATACTGTTTTGGTGGTGGTTATTATTTTTCATACCAGCATGGTCTTCCATGTTGGTTTCAGTTTCTAGACTAAGGCAAACTGGAAAGAAAGTCCAGGTAAATTATTTCCAAAAAGCAGCCAATGAAAACCCTATGGATCATAGAATCATGTCTGAAACTTGGACTCAATTACTTTTGACTCATCATTGGGAGGGACCAATTGCTAAAGATAGACATGTTTGGCAAATTGTAGGGCCAATGAGGTCAGGGGAAGCCCTCAGTAAGATGGATTGGCACAACAGCTGGAATCGAACATACCACAGATCATGAAGATGGTGCAACCCAAGAAAAGTTTTGCTCCATTGTACATAGGGTTGCCATGAAGTGGAACAGACTGACTACAGCCAACAACAGCCAATTAACACATATCCACAGAGAATTAGAAAAAGACAGCACCGATATAGGCATTTTCTTTTTCATTTCTAGGTGTAAAATGGTATTTGTTTTTGTTTTTTCTTCCCAATACCTTTCAACCATTCTGCAGGGATAATCATTTTTATGAAGGGGGATGGGGCAACTAAGTGCTCTTTCTCAAGGTTGAAGAGACTAGAAACTTACTTTTCTCTGCAGACAAGTACTGTTTCAGGGCTTATAAATTTTGAATACTTGCAGGTAGATTTTTTTTTTTTTTAATCTTTTTTTAATTGAAACATATAGGATGCTTTATTTTGAGTTATGTGATAATTTATTGGGAGAACATTAGCTTCACAATGATCCCATCGTATATTGTTTCCTTGCCATGGTTACAATCTCCTCCATGCATCATCCACCAACCACAGGGTATGCCCCACAAGCCTGCCCTCTGGTCATCAGCACACAGGCCCTCTCCCTCTCTGGTTCCAAAGTTCCCAGCTGCTCCATCTCTCTGCATCCTCATCTCTGCCTCCATCTCTGGTATCACTGCTTCTCTGGGTAGGGTTCTGTTCTCCACTTCCCTCCCTTTGCTACAAAATGTCTGCCTTTACGTTTCCAACCCTTATAGTCAGTCCTGATAACAATTATTCACTATTGTATCCCAAGAGGCATGTCTGCATCTCCTTTCTTCGGCCACACATAGACAGATTGAATACTACTCAGTGGAGATTCTACCTTGCTCCATGCCCTCTGGATCTAGGTTCCCTCTTGAAAGCTTATAAACCCAGTCACTTCTTGCCTCTGTAGCCCCCCCCATTCTGGGTAGCCAATGTCCAAGTTGCCCAACCTTGTCCTCTCCTTGTATGGAGGGGGTGGGAATGATCCTTGCTGTGAAGATTTGTTCCCTCTTTTGAGCTATTGCTTTCATAGGTATAGGTCAAGTTCATCCAATTGTATCAGATTATTCTTTTTATTTTCTTCTTTCTTCTTCTGCTTGAGCTCTGGTCATCCAGCCACTAAAGCCAGGTCAAGTGGGTATTATCTGCAAGTGTGGGTGCACTTATACATATGTCCTCTCTTCTTATCAGCTGGATGCTTCACTCTCCACTCTTGTCCTCTGTGACTATGTCACTGACTCTGGGCCCAAGAGTCACCAGGTCTTGCCACACTGCTGGCCAGCCTGGTCTCCAGCTGGGTTCATAGGAGTCTATTGAATGTTGTAGGGCTTAGCTCTCAGCTTCATTGCTGCTTTTCCCTCACTTCCCCTTATTGGTGACGAGCGTGGTTACCAATCAGAGCATGTATTCCAATTGGGTCTTAGTCTTCGAAGAAGGTTTGCCCTGAGGGGACCCGACCACTTGCCTTGATGTCTCCTGGGCAAGCCACTTGTTATTTCCTGTAGTAATCAGTTGATCTGCCAGTATTGTTTTGTATTTTTCCTGTCAGTCTTTCTTTCAGGAAGTATCTTCTGTTCTTCTGGCTGCTCCAGGCTGGTCTGCTTGTCCTTTCAATTGGAAATTTCCCCTCAGAAGATTCTGGATGCTGTTCCAGATTCTACCTATGGTCTTGTGTAATACAGAGACTCTGCAGGAAGCCTCCTTCATTGGGCACGTTGCAGCCCCATATTAGGTATTCCAATCAGTTATAGGCAGAAGACGGACTTA
>NW_006408684.1:5943643-5953996 GCF_000296735.1 Chrysochloris asiatica | reverse complement strand
CCACACCTTTATCTCAGCGGTTCTGCCAGGCGTCTATGGCCGCTCCGATCCTTTCCCCACGTGGTCTCACCCAAGATGGTGGCTCCTGGAGCAGCCGAGCGTCCTGGACTAGAAAGCAATAGATTTCTTGCTTCTGCCACAAATTCCCCCAGCTGTGAGTCTTCCAACCTTCTAAATATTCCTTTACATGTGGTTTAGAATTCTGGGACCAGCCCCTAAGCCTGCTTGGTCGGGTATTCTGTGTTGATATTGGCGGAGCTCTCTGCTATGCGTCCACCCGATCCGCCATCTTGTTTGTTCTTCTGTTTTTGGACATGTATTGATATTATTTGTTGTTTTTTATTCATCATTTCTAATAGTTATGTGTTGTTGTTTTTAAAGCTTAATTGGATATTTGTTGTTTGTTGTTAAGCTTATTGGGAGTCTCCTGGTGAATATGATAAGGAGATAGGTTTTTCTTTTTGCATGTAATGCTTAGCAGGTGTTTTTGGCTCTTATCTCAGTGGTGAAATATAATGGGGCATACTTAAAGCTTGGCTGTATGACCACAATTGCTGTTTCTTCTTGGGTCATGTAGGGAGAAAAGGCTCCTTCCTCCAGGAAATGTGTGTGATAAAGAGGGCCTGAAGCAGAAGTAATATAAATGCAGAGGCAAATACCACCACTTTGAAACAGAAATGAAGCTGTGGTCAACTGTCCCGAGCTACACAATCAGTGTGTGTGCAAGGTAGAAGCCTCCCGCAGGGGGTGTGTCTGCTCGCTCAGGCCCCTCCTCTAGTCACTACCGTAGAGGTGTGCAGGTAGATATTGAGAAGTTAACGTGACAAAGATTGTCTACTATTTTTGTCTCTGAAGGTCGCTTAGGTGTCAGCGTGTGCACAGCGCAAGTCTCGAGATGGTTGAGTCCTTTTATGTTGGGGTTTTACATATTGTATTATAAGGGTCCTTCACACGGAGCTCAGGTAGTGCGGCAGCTACGAATGGGGCCGCAAACCACAGGGTAAGCAGCTTGAAACCACCAGCCACTCTGTGGTAGAAAGGTGAGGTACTCTGCTCCTGCAAAGACTCACAGCCCTGGAAACGCCGCACAGGGTCGCCTGGAGTCTGAACTGACTTCAAGGCGTGCAGCCACCAAGGGTCTAGATCAAATTAATCTTAGGGCTGTGTCTCTGTGGCTGATGTCATTAGTGGCCGCCAAGCTCCCTCTCTCTGTACCGTGGGGGTACTGCGGGGTCAGGGCTGGGTTTTTTTTTGTTTTGTTTTTTTTGGGGGGAGGGGGGTGCGCATCCACCCGCCTGATGGTGTCCTGGCTGAGTGAAGAAGGTGCTCCAAGGAAGATGAGGGAGAAATGTGTATAGTCTTCCACACCTCTTTATGCAAGTGTCTCTGAGCAGCATTTAGAGCAGGTTCACTGAGCCAGAATGGCTGTAGCCCCGCCCTCTAAACTCTGCCAGGGAGGGGTAGCCACAGAGGGATTCCCATCTCCGGATTCCTAACTTGCAGTATTTTCCTTAATATTGTAATTTTTTTCACTTGTGAGCGCGGGAAACTGACAACCTGGACCTAATGGTACATCCGGAGCTCTGGAGTTGTTCTATGTGCGCTTCTTGCTTGAGATCTCAGTCCCGCCCTAGCATGGAGATTTCCCTACCTGATTTTCTCCATGCCGCCAAAACTGGAAGTCCTGCACATAGGTTTTTACTAATTCATAGAGTCCAATTTTACACTTTTAAACACACTACTTACTCCCTCTCTCATCCACATACATCCTTATACCAAGATTAGTCTTCCAGAACAACTCAGTGGAAACTTAGATTCTATGAGAAAAAAGAGGGGCAAAGGTCTTTTATTAGGTATTCCTCAGATACTTCTCCTAGATTCTGATTTGAGCCTGGGATCAAGGATGTATGCTAAGCTTAATCACTGCTATCATGGGAAGATGGAATTACCCATTGCAGTTGGAAAAGGACTTGAATAATTCTAGTGCCAATTCTCATCTCCAGATTTAAGCAGGCCTTTCATTTTAAAGACTGGAGATCTAAGGAAGTAGGTTGAAATATTGAAGAAACAAGAGATTAACTACTTGTCAGTATCTAGACCAAAGACATCTTTCATCACAGTCAGATGCAAATGTTTGTTAAATGTTTGCCTGTACAAGATGCTGGGTGAGTCAGCTTGCAAGACAATGCTCCATTTCCCAGTGACTCTAGCAAGAAAGCTGCTCCAAACTGAACTAAGTCTCAGTGTGCTCTGGCCTCCTGCTGCATCACTGGTCCTTGTTAATTGTCTATCTTCTTTGCTGGATCACAAGGGGCCTGAGGAACAGGACCACGAATCTGTATCCCTTGGTACTAGGCCCAGCACCTGTACATGGCAGAGCCTCACTAGTGTGTTTTGAATGTGTCTGAAAGAAGCTACATAAATTAAGTGATAGTTAATGCTTTTCTAACTATAAATAGTGGAGTCCTGGTGTGGCGCTGTGAGATAATGCGATGGACTGTGAGCCACAAGGTCGGTGTTTCAAATTGACCAGCCGCTCCTCGGAACCCCTTTAGAGGGTCTCTGTGAGTCACAACTGATTCGACAGCGCTTAGCAACAACAACAACTGTACATAGTAAGAAACAGATGTATACCAATATGATGGGCAGAGGAATAGAGGAAGGAATTAACAGAAACTAAAGACAAAGGTAATTCTCTATTCTGTGCTTTAATTAGAAAGTATTTAGGGGAAATGGGATCTAGGAGCAGTTTACAGCTTAAGTTAAGGTCTTGTGTGTAGTGAATGCCACTCCTATGCAACACTTAAGGGTTAGATTATTTCAGTCAATAATGCCAGTCTAGACCCTAGATCCTAGAGAGACACCTTGTTCCTATTGTATGAATTATGCATCTCTCAGCAGTGTATAATGAGAGAATGTGGACTTCAGATTCTGACCATGATTCCAACCCCAGTTCAGCTGCCCATGGTCTGTGTGGGAAAGCAGAGATGCCCCTATTAGGCATTGTCTGGTATGTAGTAGGTGCATCACAAACACAGATGACAGGAACTGCCATCATTCAATAGTATTCTATAGGATCTCAAAAATGTTTTAATATGATCAGTACATGGACTGCCAAAAGAACCAACAGATCTGTGTTGGAAGAAGTACAGCCAGAGTGTTCCTTGGAGGCCAGGATGGCCAGACTTCATCACTCATGCTTCAGACATATTGCCAGGAGGTACCAGTTGCTGGAGAAGGATATCGTGTTTGGTAAGGTGGAGGGTCAGAGAAAAAGAGGAAGACCCTCAGCTAGATGGATTAGTACAGTGGCAGCATCCATCAATGGGCTCAAACACAGCATCGATTGTGAGGCTGGCCCAGGACCAGGCAGTGTTTCGTTCTGTTGTGCACAGGGTCACTATGAGTCAGTACCCAATCAATGGTACCTAACAATAGCAGCAACATATACACTCCAAGCTTATTTCTACTTCTTTAAACATTTTTGGTTCTAATTTCAGAAAAATCCAATGCTGGCAAATCCTGAAATTTATTATTTCCTTTTTTTCACTACTTAAACAAAAAACTATGCAAGTGATGTGTGAATGCAAAGGAAGAGAAGGAAAAATAAAAAGGAAAAGACAGCAGAAACAAACAGATAATTGTGCTCACTGGCTATTCAGTATTGCTACATGTATTGCATTCATAAGAAACAGTGGGTATTAATTATACCATCTTTGTTGATTTATTATAGTGAAGACAGGATACAAGAAGCAGGCTTTCTTTCTCTCTCTTATTGTTCCTTCATCCTATCAAGGGTGAAGGTGTCTTTAAAAAGCCTCCCACTACCACGCACCTGCCTTGTGAGTGCTTATCACTCTACCTAACAAATATCAATAATTGGCCACTTACAGGTTGTATAAATGACCATTTAGATGATTTGTTGGATGCACTTCGTACTGCTAACCTATAAATAGTGTGCAGATGTGGGCTGTAAACTATGACACTCAAGATCCACATAGTGATCATGGTGGGAACTAGTTCGCTTCTTAATAAATAATGACTGTAGGAGATTGAAAATACAAAATCAATCTAGGAGGCCAGTTCACTGGAATAAGATGCCAGAATCCGCATGAACGCTGAGTGTTGCTTGTCACATTGTGCTTTAAAGGCTGCAAACTGTCCTGGAATGCAGGCTTCCTCTCCAGGTTGTGCATTCCAATTTGGAACTCTCCAGATTTGGGGGGTTAAAGTACCAGTCGATACAGTAATGAAGTTTTTTCAGTTTCCCATGTTAGGTGCTTGGTGGGAAATGCTAGAACATAAAACATACTCCTTGGCCTGAGAGGCTTAGGTGGAGAGCCTGTAACTCTAATGGATACTTATAAGAACTAACATTAAGTAGCTCCTCAATAACCTCAGAACCTAGAAGGAACAAGTCCCTTTTACTTGGTTTATACTAAAATTGAGCCAAAACATGTGAAGAGTGTTGTCATGACAGACTTGGCCAACTGTACTTTTCCTTCTCCCTGAAGTGCCCTCTCCCTGTATTGCCTGTACAACAGGTGTGGGACTGTTGGTAACGGCAGCACTTGTGCTGCCACATGTGGGTGGTGGGAGACCACAGGGTGCCTGGGGACTCTGACTATCCAGGCTTCTTATGGAAACCCTGTAGTATCAGTGCTGCCTCTTGTACCATACGTAACCCATCCTGATGATACAAGAGTCTCTCAGAGCTTGTGCACCTCCCACCCACTCCGCTCTGGAGGAGGAGCATGCAAGGTAGAGTTTATAGTCAATTCCCAAGTGTATGCCAATCACACTTAATGCTGAGACCATTCAGAGCTGGGAATGAGTTGGGAGATATCATGGAAAAGAGGCCATGAAAGATTTGCTTTTAAATTTTTATTGTGGTCAAATACAAATAATAAAATGTTTGATATTCTAACATGTTTTTTTTGTGTACAACTTAATGTTGTACAACCATGACCACTATGTATCACCAAAACGTTTTAATCACTCCACATAGGAACTTGGTATCCATTAAGTCCTGGTATGGCACTGTGGGTTAATGCACCAGACTGCAAAGCCATTTGAACTGCAGGGTTGGCGGTTCAGGCTCACCAGCCGCTCCTCAGAAACCCTAGACAGGGTCGCTATGGGTCAGAACTGACTCGATGGCACTTCAAAACAACAATTCATTAAATCATAATACCCCATTTCTCTGGTAATCCCTAGTGATCTTTTATGTATATGCATGTGCCTACTTCAGGTATTTTAGATACATGGGATCCCACGGTCCTTGTCCTTTCATGACGGATTTATTTCACTCAACATAATGTTTTCATGTTGAGCATGTATCATGGTTTTGTTTCTCTTTGTGAGTGGGTAAAGACTTCATTGCATACAGAGCACACTGTGTATATCCACTCGTCTATTGAGGGACTAGTGGGTTGTTTCATTTGTAGGATTATGATAGGTGGAAAGGATTGAGGAAGGATGTGGTTAAAAATGCAGGAAGCAATGGGAGACAGGGAGGGGCAGTCTGGTTGCCACTGAGGTTGGTGGTGGAGTGATAGCATGACACTCAGGCATGGTGTGCTCTGTGCATGTGAATGGATGGCTCTAAAGCAGGAACCTTGGGAGCTTCCTCTCTTAGGGAAATAACCAGTTGGGTGGTTGTGGTTGGTGGTTATGTGCCATGGAGTCACTTCCAACTCAGAGTGACTAAATCTTTATGGGAGTAGTGTCTAAAGGTCAGCCGGGACTACTAGCTGGTTATAGTGGGTGGCCAGTGATGGTAATAGGGGCATGGAAGCCAGAAGAATTAGAATCAAAAAGAAGCAGATGTATTTTTATATCATGGTGCTTCAAATCTCCTTCTCAAATAGCCCATGTGCAGGAAGATGGATCCTTCCTCAGATTTGATGATTCTCCTCACTCCAATGCTGCCAGTGAGTGAACCCTTTCAGGGTAGCAGGATAAAGGATGTTCCACTGAAATACCCCTATTTGCATAAATTACCCAAAATCTGGTGTGGCGCTGTGGATTAATGTGTCAGACTGCAAAGTCATTTGAACTGCAAGGTTGGTGGTTCAAGCTCACCAGTTGTTCCTGGGAAACCCTATACAGGGTCACTATGGGTCAGAATTGACTTGACAGCACTTAACAACAACAACAGGATGGGATGGTTTCATACATGTCTACATGTGACTTTCTCAGGCCTCTCCCAAAATGTCTTTGTTCTGTCTGTAAATATAAAATTAAAATAAACCCACATGGGAAGTTTTTGTTGCAAAACATTGAGTAATTTGTAATGCAACAGATGAAAGGAACACGCCAGTACTTTTATCATGATAATGGTATATGTGCAGGATCTGAATTATTTAGGAAATATCTTCTAAAGTGGAAATGCTTGGCAGGGGCATACCCATGGTTGACAGAACTGTAGCAGACTCAATGGCAGGTGGGGAAATCAGTTGAGTTGGGCTTCACATGAGCCATTGTCTCTGAATCCTGGAGCTCAGGGAACCCTCTACTTACCCCTTTCGCCGTGTAGTCATCCCTGTCCTCCAGATTCTTCACACAACTTCCCCAGGAACATGAATGGTTTTAAAACCAGGAAAGGTGTGTACCAGCGTTGCATTCTATCCCCCATACATATCCAACCTGTATGCTGAGCCAGTAATATAAGAAACTGGATTATATGAATAAGAACATTGCATCAGGATTGGAGGAAGACTCATTAACAACCTGTGATATGCAGATGATGTGACCTTGCTTGCTGAAAATGAGGACTTAAAATACTTAATCATATGGGTTGCACCTCAGTGTTAAGAAAACAAAAATCCTCACCACCAGGTCAATAAATACCATCAATGATAAATCGAGAAACAAATGAAGTAGTTAAAGACTTCATTTTGCTTGGATCTGCTACCAACATTCATGGAAGCAGTGATCAAGAAATCAAACAACATATTGCATTATGTAAATTTGTTGCACAAGACCTGTTTAATGTGTTCAAGAACAAAAATGTCAGTTTGAGGACTTGGTGCGCCTGACCCAAGCCATGGTATTTTCAGTAACCTAAAGGAGCTCTGGTAGCGTAGTGGTTACGAATCGGGCTTCGAACCTCAAGGTCAGCAGTTTGAAACTATCAGCTGCTCTGCGGGAGAAAGATGAGGCTTCCTGCTCCCATAAAGATTTACAACCTCGGAAACCCTGTTCAGGGTTGCTATGGGTCGGAACCAACTCCACAGCACTTAACAACAACAACAACAAATGTACTTGTGAAAGTTGCATAATGAATTAGGAAGGCCACAGAAGAATGAGTGCATTTGAGTTTTGATGTTATAGAATAATAAAAGTACCATGGGCCTCTGGAAGAACAGACAAATCTGTGTTGGAAGAACAGCTAGAATGCTTCTTAGAAGCCAGAATGGAGAGGCTTTTGTTTCTCATGATTCAGACATGTTGTCAGGAGGGACCAGCCCTGGAAAAAGACATTATGTTTGGCAAAGTGGAGGGTCTGTGAAAAAAGAGGAAGACCCCCCAATGAGATGGGTTGACACAGTGGCACAAGACCAGGCAGTGTTTCCTTCTGTTGTGCGTAAGGTCGTTTGAGTAGGAACTGACTGATCTGCACCTAACATTAACAGCAACAACTTGCTCAGGAAAGATCCCATAAAAGGATCGCACCAGGGGGAAAGGTCTGGAGAAAGCCTCCCCTTTCAGTAGTGTTTGCATTTCAGTGGAACAAAGGCTACAGCTGGCAGGAAGGAGATAGGAATTTTAAGCACCAGCTGGAAGCTGACTGCAGTGACTGCGGAGAGGGCCTTAACTTGATACTCCTGAAATATGTCTGCTTTGGGATACTTGCCTGATATCCCTGCCATTGTACCATACTGAACATGAACATGGTAGTGTTTTGAGCCAGTCTTCTAGAAGGTGAGTCTGGCTGGCTTCTTCCATTGACTGCATGTTGTACTAAGTACATATTTGTCTTGCCTTATGGCAGGTGTTTTCCATATGGCATCTTACTTATATTTAGCCTGGATTCAAAGTGTTTCCTTTTCAAAATGACATGCACCAAGATGTCACAGAGAAATGTGGATGACAAAGTTAGAAGCTGCTTATATTTTTTGAAATGCTCTGTAAGCATAGTTTACTTTTGGGGGAGCCTCATTCCAATTTGATTCTCTGCTGGATCTCAGAATCCCTTTTCTGAGAATTTTTATGTCCCAGAGCCCCTTTGATACATTATCTGAAAGAATTTTTTTTTTAATGTATGGAGAATCCTGTATGTCCTCTAGTATGAAGGCAAATATCTTCAGGATAATAAAATCCTGCTCTAAATCATCAAGGGAAAAAATGAACTCATGATGCAGAGAAATTTGAAATCTGAACATACACACCAAACAGAAAATGATGTCTATTTGTAGTTTTTGAGTGTTGGTCTCAAGCCAAAGAAGAAGAATTGATTAATTTTAGGAGTGTGGATATTTTATTTATTTAGAATCAATGCAAATGTCTATACCTGTCTTTAAGGATTTTGAAGGATGGTTCTTGGGTTCATCTGTGCTGTTTTTGCTTTTAGCTCCTGAAACCTGGCCAGCAATATTTCTGTATCATCAGCTCCTGTCTGTATGTCTGGGTGCTTTCATGGACAGAACTCTATTGAATATGGTGGAACACCACTCTATACACAGAATGTCTTCTTTCATGCTTGTTCAGTAATTTTGCATCTCTCTCTCTCATTCTTGGGCCACCCCACAACCCGCCCCCCCCTTTTTTTTTTCTTTAACGTGATCTGAGAACAAATTTCTAGAGACTCTTTTGCCGAAATGGCACAGTACTAGCCTGATTCATTTCAACATCCATCTATGCTTCTTTCTTACTGAGCCTGGGCTCACTGTTCTACAGAGTCTCAGTGCCAATTTGTCTCTGAGGTTATTAAGCCTCTGAAGTTGCTATTTAAACCCCAAATTTCTAAACTAGCCCCAGACTGGATGTGACCAGGCCTGATTGTTTGTTTCCTTTTAAGTAAAATGCTTGATTGTTGGGTTGTATGGGGTCAATCCTTGGTGGTCACTGCCACCATAATAAACATGCAGAGGCTGTAAAGAAATGTGATTTAATAAAGTAGCCTGCTTCTTTCTCTTCTCTGAGATGCATTAATCAGCACGTGCTGTGCATTGAAAACGGTACTAATTCAGAATTTACAAGGAAAGGGAAAAGAATGAGGAAGCATAGACCCTAGGAGCATGGGGCCAGGAGCAATCTTTTGGGGGATGGGACTGCTGTCCTGGGGAAGAGCTGCTGGTTGGCTGCCAGTCCCCCTGGGGAGAGGGACTTGGAAGTACTCATAGTGGTGACATTTACTGAGTGGCGCCTTTCATGAAGAAACCCACAGGATAGAAAACCTCCACCTCCCACAGCCTCAAGAAGATGTTTCTTGCAGTCAGCTGGCATATCCAGCCTAAGTCCTTGTGAATTCAACAGTAATTTTTAAAGCAATTAGTACAGACAGAACATCAAAAAACCAGGCCCAGCCAGATGAGTGATTGCTTCAGTATATAATTCTTCATCTGTTCTTTGCAGTGGATTAGAAACATTGCACTGTCTATATTAAAATAATAGCCCGTCTTTGATATAAAAGTTGTTGTTGTTAAGTGTCTTTGAGTTGTTTCTAAGTTATAGTGACGCTGTATAGGGTTTCTGAGGAGCGGCTGGTGAGTTTGAACAGCCACCCTTGCCGTTCAAACCAATTTTTCGGTCTAGTGCTTATCCTCTAGTGCCACATCAGTGGTGTGCTTTATATTCCATGGGATACAACTTTTGAGATGGCCCTACTGCTATGTTTCATGTGACTGAGCCATAGAAGTACAGTATTAAATTTTCTTTGAAGTCCTTTTAGTCAATCAAGATTGATATACAAAGATCAGTTGCTAGTATTGTCAAATATAAAAGGAAATACCATAGATTTTAATGAATCTCTTTTAGAATGAGAGATGGGGGGAAAGTCCTTAATGCACTAATGGGACACAAATTGATACTCTGTAGTCCCAAATGTTATTTATATTCTTTGAACATATTGCAATATGCCGGCAGTTGAATGATGAAATAAATCAAGAATCCCCACTTTCCAGTCAGCTCAACCCCAAATATACCATTTTCGGTTTCTTTATTTCTTCTCTCCCTCTCTGCTCCCAGCTTTTGACTTAGCTGTCTTGCAGAAATAGATTTTAATTCTCATGATCTTCACTTGGATTTCCTGGTTTATTGGTTGTTGTTGTTGTTGTTAAGTGCCGTCGAGTCGGTTCCGACCCATAGCGACCCTGTACAGGGTTTCCGAGGGTGTAAATCTTTACGGGA
>NW_006408684.1:5913971-5943543 GCF_000296735.1 Chrysochloris asiatica | reverse complement strand
AGCTCCTTTTTTTTTTTTTTGGTTTATTGGTATTGTGGATAATTTATCTTTTTTACTATAATGCAGTTTATGGTGTTTTTAAAAATCAGAGACCCAAACTGCATATGCCAGATCTCTGTTTTCAAACCCTGATTGGTGATAAAATTCTTGTAGTCAATGCTGGAAGACCTGGGGTTGATTCCTGGTCAGTGAGCAGCCATTACCCATCTATCAGTGGTTAATTGCATATGGCTATAGTGCTAGAGCTGTAGGATACGCATTTGACTCTTCACTGCAAGGTCGGTGGTTCAAAGCCATTAGTTCCTCTTCAGAAACTTACACAGGAGACTGAACCAACTAGGAGACTGAACCAACATGAAGATACTTAGCAACAACAAGTGATGCTGAACAGGTTTCAATGAAGCTTCCAGAATAAGAAGGATTAGGATGAAAAGCCAACCAATTCAAACCTTATGGATCACAGTGGTCCTTCTGCAAAAGATCTTTGTGATGGTGTAGGATCTGGTAGTGTTTTGTTTCATTGTGCATAGGGTTACCACACTTTGGGGTCCCAGCTTGACAACAGCTTAACAACAACACATTTTCTAGTTATGGGATACAGAAGTATTTATGATAGCAGCGGCCGTCTATATGCATTTATCATGCGTTGTTATTGTTAAGTGCCATTGAGTTGGTTCTGACTTGTAGTGACCCTGTAGAGGGTTTCCAAGGAGCAGTTGGTGGATTTGAACTGCTGACCTTGTGATTAGCTGACCAGTGCTGATCTTACAGCATCATACCAGGAGTCCATTTATCAACTAGCTGTGCCAGTCATTACATATTATCTCACTTTATACAGCAAACATTTTAGTCACAACTATGGTACCCACTTTACAATTGGGAAAAGCAAGGGTTGGTGAGTTTAAATCATATGCTGTGGTCTCCTAGATAAAAAAATAGCAGATTTGGGCCTAGAGTCTTACTGTAAAAGCCATGCTTACTACAGAATGTGTGGTTCTGCCTTTAATGGTTAAAGATGTGTGCTTATGGGGTTTTTAAAGAACATGTCCTTTGAGGCTTCCTTTCTGCATAGCATTTGGTTGTATTTCAATATCTTGTTACATAAACCTATAAATTCTATTTATTAATAAAGAAATGAAAGATTGTTAGGCTTGATATTGATCCTTAAAGTTATTTTATTACTTAGTAATAAATCATATTTAAATACGATTCAGTCAAAAGTCTGAGTATTATATTCCCTTTTGGTATTTAGCAAACACCAAAAAGTGTAGTTGTAAAAGATGCCATTGGAGTTTTTAAATGATAGAATTAAACTATGACGGTGTAACAGTATAAAGACAGTTCTTTCAAACTTTCTTTTGTGTGAAGATCTCTGCATCAGCTCTTTGTCTCTGTCTTTCTTCTCTTCTGGTGCAGATGGTTGAGGTAGCTAGACAGGACTCCAGGAAATCAATCATGTTAAATATTCCATTTATTCAGGTTTTTAAAATGAACCCACAATGAGGTGCCTTTCTAACACTCTCTATTCTTAGAACTGCTTCGGAAAGCCAGAGGCAATACAATAGAGGGAAACCTCTCAGCCCAGGGCCAGGATTTCACTTCTCCCCTCCCCTCCCCTTGCCTACCATGATGTTCACTTGCGAGACCTTCATTCTTTCTCTGGAAGCTGCCTTCTATTTCCAAGTAGGAAAATGCTATTTTTAGAGTCTTATTCTTTATGCTTTGTGTTTTGCTTGTTTTAACTTTTTTTTCTTTGATAACGTTATGACTGCATCCATTTTTGCATTCTAGGCACAGCACGTATTCCAAAAATGACTGGCCCCTGTTCTGTTGCCCTCGGAAACCCTGTACAGGGTCGCTATGGGTCGGAACCGACTCGAAGGCACTTAACAACAACAACACAACAGGTGCCATGGAGCCCGAGTTTGTACTGACTCATAGTGACCTTATTATGCACAGCAGAACGAAACACTGCCCGATCCTGGACCAACCTCACTACTGTTGCCACGCTTGAGTCCACTGATGCTACCACTTGGCCAACCCATCTCGTTGGGGGGGGGGGGGATCTTCCTCTTTTTTTCTTATCCTCCACCTTACCAAACA
Organism: Chrysochloris asiatica; assembly: GCF_000296735.1. Classification (NCBI taxonomy): domain Eukaryota; kingdom Metazoa; phylum Chordata; class Mammalia; order Afrosoricida; family Chrysochloridae; genus Chrysochloris; species Chrysochloris asiatica. Next base: position 5,941,440 of record NW_006408684.1, on the reverse strand, counting down.
TGATATCCTTCTCCAGCTACTGGTCCCTCCTGACACTATGGCCTAAGATGAGAGGCGAAGTTTGGCCATCTTGGCCTCCAAGGAGCACTCTGGCTGCACTTCTTCCAAAACGGATCTATTGGTTCTTTTGGCAGCCCATGGCACTTTCAATATTCTCCTCCAACACCATAACTCAAAGACATCAATTCTTTTACAGTCTTCTTTATTCACCGTCCAGCTTTCGCACGCATACAAGATTATTGAAAATACCATGGCTTGGGTCAGGTGCACCTTAGTCCTCAAGCTGCTGTCTTTTCTTTTCAACACTTTAAAAAGGTCTTGTGCAGCAGATTTGCCTAATGCAATGTATATATATAGATATATATAGTTGCTAAGTGCCATTGAGTCGATTCTGACCCATAGCGACACTGTATAGCATTTCCAAGGAGCAGCTGGTGAGCTTGAACCACCAACCTTGCAGTTCAAACAACTTTGCAGTCTGATGCATTAGCAGCGCCACACCAGGACTATATATATAGTTAATAATGGAAGTTGATGAAGAGAAATTGTGCGGCTGGGCTCCATGGAAGTGGAGTTCAGTTCAGGTTAAGAATGCCAAACCTGTCAAACAAACTAGTCAGCCAGTTGCCATTAGGTTGACTCCAACTTATGACAACCCCATATGGCTCAGAACAGAACTGAGTTCCATGAGGCTTTCAGTGGCTGAATTTTTGGAACTAGATTGCCAGACCTTTCTTCCTAGGTATCTTTGGATGGGTTCGGACCCTTTTTTTTCTTTTGGTTAGCAGCTGAGCACATTAACAATTTGTACCACCCAGGAAAGCAAAGTTTGGTAGCCAGTCAGAAACTGCAGAGGATCTAAAAGGCCTCAGATAGTCCAAGGTGTGATAAGGAGAGCTCACCTGAATGGATGATCCTCTGTGCACTCTGCAGGGAGTGAGCTGGGCCTGTTTCTGGATCCATGACCGGGGGTTACAACGTGGTCAGATATTGGAGTTGTGCAGTAGAAAGATGTGGCATCAGTGAATTTGACCCTGCCTGCGTATTCTCTTTAGGGCCTTGATTTTCATGTTTTGCCCATGTGCCCATGTTTTGGAAGCAACATTAGAATGTTCTCGTTGAAGCCTTTCTTCTCTTTATTAAACTGGAACTTGGCTGATTCTAAGCAAGGAAGCCTTGGTGCATTTGAAAGATTCATTACTTTCAAGGCTCCGTTCCTGGAGATAGACCAGGGGTCTTGCCCTCTGACAGAGCCACCAGTGTTACTTATCCAAAAGTGATGTGAACATCTGAGAACTTCTATACCTTTTAATTTTCAAAAACTGCATGGTGAATGTTTTGATTTAAGGGAACTGTAAATGAATCAGAACATCTTTCCCTCCAAATCTAAGACCTCAAACAATAGAAGAGTTGGCATTCACTTCTGTTATGGATTGAATTGTTATTGTTGTTAAGTGCTGTTGAGTCGGTTTTGACCCATAGCGACCCTGTTTAGGGTTTCCGAGGAGCGACTGGTGAACTTAAACCACTGACTTGGTGTTCAAACCAACTTTGCAGTCCAACACATTAACCCACAGCGCTATACCAGGACTCCATGGATTGAATTATGTTCCCTCAAAATATGAATTGCTCTAAGTCCATGGTCCACCATTATTCCATCAGCCTGTGCACTGTGGTTGCTTGTGTATTGCTCTGATTCTGGAAGATTTGCCCCTGGTCTTTGAAACCTAACAGGCTTACCGAAGATGGACAGATTTCAACAGAGCTTCCAGACTTAAACAGAGTAGGAAAAAGGACTTGGTGATCTACCTCTGAACAAAACTGGCCAGTGAGTGACATGAGGACAGTGTTTGATATAGTACCAGTAGGTTAGCCTCTTGTGTTAAAAGGCTGCCTCCTTAAAGTAGTGTTAACTTTAATCATGTGAACAGGCTAAAGCTTTTGAGACCTTCATATACTGATGTGTTAAGATTCAAAATGAGGCAACATTGAGAAGAATGAGACTAACAAGACTCTTAAATACTCTCATGTGAAATTTGTGCATAGGGGTCAAGCAATCAAGTATTAGGCCAGACAGATTGGAGTTCAAACCCCAACTCCACCACTTAGGAGCTGTTCAACCTTGTGAATTAACTTGGCACATCTGTATCTCTTTCCCTTTATCTGTAAAAGAGAAATAATGACTTCAAAGAGTTATTATAGGAGTTAAATAAGATAATATGTTTAAAGTGCTTCATACTTGGCACCTTAAGAAAAATAAATGAGAAACTTTATAGAATAGTAACTATTGTCCTATTTCTCTGGTATATGTTAGATTATAAGACTTCAGTTAAGCTAATATGGGTAGATTTTCCAAGCCAGTGTTTAGTCTTGGGAGTTATCACCATTTCTCCCAGGTCTGTCCATCCACTCTTCCTTGATGTTGATGTTTGTCTGTCTGCCCCACTGAGGATCAGAGCCCAGAGGTGCCATCTTGCCAGGAGCTGTTCTTCCTATCCTGGATGTTCCCCAATATTTGTGCATGGAAGTTATTTCCTTTGAATCCTTCACCTTGCTTTTGATAATGTGAGTTTGCCCTTCACTTCTGTTTCTTGTAATGGGGGATTTTGTCTAGCCAGCCCATGCTTCTGTTTCCTCTTGTTTCAAGCAGCCAAGAGTCTTGGTATGATGTTGTAGGATAAATACTGAACTGCTGACCACAAAGCCACCAACCAGTCCTCAGAAAGACCTATGTGATGAGTCGGAACTGACTCTCTGGCACATAACAACAACAAGAGAGAGAAGATACCCTGATTACCCAAACCATTTCCTTCTGCCCTTTTTTCTATGTATCATTGATATTATGCAAAGGCCCTTGTTCTTGTCACAAGATATTTCCTAGAATTCAAACGGTGTACTTCTTCAGTGAAATATAGATAGTTGGATAAAGGAGGGGGAGGGCTGCATCCTACTGCAATCTGTCATGCAGTAGTTAGGGCCTGCTCAGAGAGGAAAGAAGCCTTCCTCTCCCATTCCAATTAATCAGCCAGGACTCCGCAGTGAATCAGAAAGTCGTACGCTTGCCGTTGATCAGTTCTGAGTTTCCCCATGTTGAAAGTATTTGTAAGTCAAGGTATCTCACTGTTTCCCAGAAGTTGGCTCTGATTCCTGAGATCAAGGGAAAACTACTTAGGTCTTCACACACTGAGTGGAGACAAACGTGAGGTCTTTCTAATATCTCATACCTACTCTCAGGGGCTCTCACACTCATGTTTCTAATTAGAAACCTCCTGTGTCCTGAGAGACCAGGTGTGGCCTTACAACCAAATAGCTTTGTCATGACTCAGGTTACTCCTTCAGAGTAATGAGGTGTCATTTATGTCAAAGTATGTTTAAAATCACTGTACGAAGGCCTTAAATGTTTCAGTGTATAATATGTGGTCATTTATTAATGTAAAACAGTTGTTTGGGGGATACATTAAAGCAATGACAAATTTAATACGAATTTTGGAGTGTCAAACACCTGAACATTTTCTCATCCAGTGGCCCTTTCATCTGAAGTAAAACAATGGTTTAATGATTTCCACTCATTTCCCCCTTCCCTTAGTCCTTTACTTGAACTTGATGAAAGAAAAAGAATACAAGAATCACTCTTCACTTAAGCAAACCCCATTCAAATCACAAGGCACATAAACAATACTATCTTTGTTCATTTATTTTACATCAGACTATGGACTTGCACCCAATCTGGTCTGTTTGAGTGAGTTCTCATGTTCAAATCAGATAAAGTATAGAGGTGTGCTTTTTAGCTCTGCATCTTAACATTATTTTTCCATTGCTGACTTGGGTTGAGTACGTACCCACAGACCATTGTAGCTCTTGACCTATGAGTTTAAAAATTGTCACGGTTGAGCATTAAATGGAATAGATGCAATAACTCTTCCTTAGCTTTGGATGAAACTGTTTGTTTAAGGAGTGATGTTTTAAGCAGAAATTAGTTTTCAGAACATTAAAAGATTCCACTGATAATATTTGCAAATCCTTTCATGGGCATGAAAAATTAGCAACTAAATCTGGCCATTAAAACATAATCTTTATTTGACCAAAGCATGATACAAAAATGGAATAAACTGTAATTTATCTTAGCTGACAGCTAATTACCTGGAAGTCTGATTAAAGGGAAAACTAAATTTACTTAATTAGTGTTTTGGTGTTTAGTCTGTATACATATAAATATGCCTATCTCTTCTTCTACATGAACATTGCTAGAAATAAATTACCATTTTTATTTTATCCCTTTCAAAGGCTGCCAAACTGAAGGACAAAATGAGAAGAATGAGTATTATACAGATATAACAGGTGTTCCTAGACTGTGAGCCAGTTGTTGTTGGTAAGTGCCTAAGAGTCGGCTCCGACTCATAGTGACCCTGTAGAGAGTTTCCAAGGAGTAGCTGGTGGGTTTGAACTGCCGACCATGCAGTTCTCAATCAACTGCTGATCCTACAACACCACACCAGGAGGCTTGAGACTATTAGAAGGTAAAAGCATGTTAACATAAGAATGAGATCTAACTAAGGAATTTTCTTCTTTTTCCCCTTCCAATGGCTGCTCTTGTAATTGCCAGCAAGAAGTGAGCCCACTTGTGGCATGAGCCAGCCCTGCCCATAATGAACTCACTGAGGTATTACCTATAATTAAGCCTCTATAGACAAATGACTGTGAGCCACTACTGAAAGCCTTGGAGTGACTTGTTTGTTAGGAATGGTGGTTGGGGACGTTGCTTCGTTTAGGTCTAAAGAACTCTGAAGTATGATTGCAGGTGGTGGTGTTTTTTTTTGTTAAGTGCAATAGAGTCAGTTCTGACCCATAGCGATCCTGTATGTGGTTCCCGAGGAGCAGCTGGTGAGCTTGAACTGCCAGCCTTGAGGTTCAAATCAACTTTGCAGTCCAGCGCGCTAATCCACAGCACCACACCAGGACTCCATATTGGAAGGCAGAAGAGATTTTAATAAACTCCAGTGTCTCAGGTCTCCCACATTCATATTCTGGTGCCCAGAGTTCTCCTTATAGATGTGTGATGTAGACATTGGTGATGCACAGAAAGTAGTGTAATGAAATCATCCTCTTTTCTGAGCCTCAGAAAGTAAAACAAGCTTTCCATCATTTTAATGTGATCTGAAAATAGTAGGATACTATTCTTGAAACAGAGATTTTCCTTATCTAAGTGGTTGACCAACCCATGGTTCAGTTTCATGATTATAAATAATTAGACTAAAATATAATTCTTTAACTTTTTTGTTGTTGTTGTTGTTTTTAATAAAATTCGCTGAAGCCCGTTGCCATTGTGTTGATTCCAACTGATAGTGACCCAATGATAGGGTTTCTGAGACTGTCGATCTTTACGGGAGCAGACAGCCTCATCTTTCCCCAGTGCAGCAGCTGGTGGGTGTGAGCCACATACCTTTTGTCAACCCACCGTGCCACCAGGGCTCCTTTAAAGAAATGAAAGTCTTAATTAAATCTGAAATCCTACTTCCAAGGTCTGAGGCTTCCAATGGTTTTTTTCACTCTCACTGAATATCTTATGTGATTAAAATACAATACAAGTAGTAAAATGTTCCAATTATTTAAAAGATAGCATCATAGAAGCAAACTCAAAGCAAATAAAAAATAATTTTGGGCTCTCAGAACTTGGAAGATGAAAAAGACTTGCACAGACTGCATCTTTATTTCATAGAGACTTTCATGCCAAGACATATTCATTTCATTATCCTCACTCAGTTGCAGAATTGTCTGGAGAATTTGGAATTTCTCCAAAATAATGAGTTTTGACAATATTTCTAAAAATTGCACAGTGAAGATGAAAAAAAGGCATAACGTTCTTAATGATTTGATAAAGATTGAAATAACATTTTCTGGAAGCATTACTTTTTTATTTTTTTGCCTACTTCACAGGCATCTCCATACCTTTTTTCTTGCAGTTGTTGTTGGTGTGCTGTGAAGTCGGTTCTGATTCATAGCAACCCTGTATAGGGTTTCCAAGGCTGTAAATCTTTACAAGAGCAGAAAGCCTCATCTTTTTCCTACGGAACAGCTGGTGGTTTTGAACTGCTGACCATGAGGTTAGCAGTCTGACTTGTAACCACTACACTACCAGAGCTCCTTAGGGGAATAATTTTCTGGAGTCTCTTTCTTCCTTATTTATTTCACCACTGGATAGAATGGCTCTAAGGTTACAAAAAGTAAAGAGATTATGACAAAGTTGACAAATGTGGTTAGTTCTGATTATTTCACTGGTAATACAGGTCACTCGTTTTGTTCCATTGTTTGATGGTTTTGGGGAAATGCCATTGTTGATGAATGGTAATAATAGAACGTGGTAGTAATTGCTTCAATCAAATATCCAGCTCCATACAAGACAGTGTTGTCTGTTAGCTGCCATCAAATTGACTAACAACTCACATTTAACCATGTAGTAACAGAAATCCTGCTTGCTCCTGCACCATCCACGTGATTACTTGCATATCAGACTGCAAGGATCCATTAGATTTTCATTGGCTCATTTTTGAAAGTAGATTGCTAAGTCTTCCTTCCTAGCCTGGAAGCTCTGCTAAAACCAGCTCAGTGTAAAAGCAACACTCTAGCTACCACTAACAGATACGTGGTGCTGCACATGAAGTACATTGACTGAGAACTGAATCCACATCTCCCTCATGGGAGGTAAAGAGTCAACCTTTGAACCGCCACCGTTCCTTGCAAGAGAATATAATTCATTCCATCTTCTAAGTTGGCAAAGAATAGGAGAGCAAAAAGGCTAAGGAGTAAAGGGAGAGAATGAATGCATGTGGCTTTATGGTTGTTTCCTTTTTTGATGTATGAGGCAAGAGGTGTTGAAGTTACCAGATAAACTCTCAAACACTTGATTCACTAGACACAGATTTTTCAATATACATTTGATATTGATACATTGTGAATTATCAATGCCCTAGTAAAAATGGCATTCAGTTTATGGGCCATCTTTAGGAGATTGCTGTGAGAGACATGTTTGTAGAAAATAATAAATTTATAACGTGTTCGGCATGTGTGACTAAAGCACTGTGTTAGTTTCCACCCTGTTTGGAGGCTTCAGTGAAATCTCCTTCTCAAAACACAAGTGCTGAAAAACATGAGTTAGTAAAGGTCAGAATTAGAATTCCAGTTGTTTATTCATGAGGTAGAGTTAAAAATAAGTTTGAAGGTTGATCTGTGCATTTTTCACCTGGACAGTCCTTTGAGTCAGGAAATTGGCAAGAGCTGAATTCAACTTGACTTGAAAAGCATGTATTGAATATCTAGAATAAATATTGTTCTTAGGGTGCAAAGAGGAGGGCAGGCCAACCTGGAGGATGAGTATTTAGTAAGATTTAAGACAGACAGAGAGACACACAATAATACAAACACCAACAAGCACTATGTAGTTAGATGGGGCCACAGTCCCTGCCCCTAAATTAGGATATGTAGGAGTTTCACAGAGGGGTTGCCAAACTTTGGTTTGGGACTTGAAGAATAAGTAAGATCTCTTAGTAGGTTGTGGGGGAGATAACAGCTTGCTCTAAGATGCAGACATAGGGAAGTTGGGAGCATTTTGAGTGACTTAGGTTGGTAGGCATTCCTAGTGTAGGTACTTATTGAGCTGTTATTATGCAGGTGATCAATTACATGACAGACTCTGTGGAGGAGTGACACATCAAATGTGCTCTGGGAAACAGGTCATATCAAAAACACCCAGCTCAAATACCCTGCCATCAAGTTAATTCTAACTCATGGCGGCCCCTGTGTTTCAAAGTAGAACTGCATTCCATGGTGGTTTTCATGGTGGTGACATTTCTGAAGTAGATGGCCAGACTTTGTCTCCCACGCTCTGGATATACTGTCAGGACCAGCCCCTGGAGAAGGATATCATGTGTGGTAAAGTGGAGGGTCGGAGAAAAAGAGGAAGACACCCAACAAGATGAATTGACACAGTGGCAGCAGTGATAGGCTCAAATGTAGCAACAATTGTGAGGTTGGTGCAGGTCCAGGCAGTGTTTGTTTTTTTCTTGTAAGTTTTTATTGTGAACTGAGTGATAGTTTACATGGGAGAACATTGGCTTTACAACACCATTTGATTGAAGTGATTACAATCTCCATGCATCATCATTCAACAATATTTGCTTCCATTCCCTGTTTTGTTTTGTTTTGTGAGAGGATGTACACAGAAACACTAAGAAATATATAATAATTTAAACAATCAAATGGCACATTCTGCAAGCCTGCCTCCTGGCTGTCAGCACCAAAGCCCTCTCTTTCCATGAGCCCAAAGTCCTCAGCTGCTCTCTCTCTCTGTGTCCCCATCTCTGCCTCCATCTCTGGTGTCGTTACTTCTCTGGATACAGTCTCACATTCCACTTGTGCTCTTCTCTCTTGATGGTCCTAGGATCCTCTGTTTCTGGACTGTAAGATTAACTACTCCCCCATTTTTTTACAAAACTTCTACCTTTACAGTAGTGACAGTCCCAATTAGTCATGATAATAGTTACTCACTATTGAATCAGAAGAATCTTATCCCCATCTCTTATCACCAGACCCATCTAGACAAGATGAAAACTATTCAGTGGGAACTCTACCTTCCCCCACACACTCTTAAACTAAACTCCCTCTTGAAAACTTGTAAGTCAGTTACTTCGTGCCTTTATCACCCCCTCATTTTAGGTAGCCAGTGTCTAAGTATGATCAGGCAGTGTTTTGTTCTGTTGTGCATAGGGTTGCTATTAGTTGGTCCCAACTCGATGGTACCTAACAACAACAGCAATAAGCAGCAAACATGATGTGTGTGAAAGTCCTTTTACATTCTCCTGTGATAAGTAAATGTAAATTATTGTTTTTATCCTGAGGGAGCTAAGACCTTTGAGCTGGGCTTGGGATGGGTCAGTGCTTCAAATGCACATCTGGCAGTAATTTTCAGAAAGATGGTGGTTTATCCTGAAGCTAGATAAGTTTTCTGTAGGAGAACCAGCTGAGAAAGAGCAGACTAAACCCAAAAGCTGAGGGAAGGCCCTGCTGTCCCCCCATTCTTGGCCAGAGAGGACACTTCCCTGCAGGTGGGGTTCAGGCCTGTCTAGGTTCTGTGCAGGCTCTCACTTCTGTGCTGTCCAGCTGAACTCAGACTAATGTCAACAACCTAGGAAGTCTTGACCACCATGTCCATCCATTCAGAGGCCATATGAACACCTGTGGAGAAGATAAGTTGGGCAGACGCCTCCACATGTCCTTAAAATGTGGATGTGAATGAACTGATTTTGGAATATAATGATACGGTGTGCTTTCATCTTTGTTTTCTTTTTCATTATTTTAAGAACCTGAACAGCTTCCGTCTGCCTCCACTAATTTTCTCTTTACAAATATAAACTACAATGTCCCAGCAAGATGAGGCCCTGAAGTTGATGATTAGAAGATGCCTGCAGCCTTAGTCCCTGGACCATTAGCATCAGCATCAGCATCACTTGGGAACTGTCAGACTTTCAGACTCCTAGGGCTTCTTCTAAGAAGCTCTGGTAGCGTAGTGGTTACGAATCGGATTGCGAACCTTAAGGTCAGCGGTTTGAAACTACCAGCTGCTCCGTGGGAGAAAGATGAGGCTTTCTACTCCCGTAAAGATTTACACCCTCGGAAACTCTGTACAGGGTCGCTATGGGTCGGAACCGACTCGATGGCACACAACAACAAGGGCCTCTTCTACACCTATATACTCAGAATCTACATTTTAACAAGATCCCTAAGTGATCTGTATGCACATTAAGGTTTGAGAAGCACAGTTTGATAAAAACAAGCCAGGAATTCTCTGATAGTATATGTGTGAGCCTTTCTGTAAAGTCTCAGTTTCCGTCTTATGTTGAACTGCATTTATGTTCTTGTATGGTGCTGTAAGATAAGCACTGGACAGTTAACCACAAGGTCAGTGGTTCAAATCCACCAGCTGCTCCTTGGGAAACCTTATGTAGGGTTGCTGTGAGTCAGAACTGACTCTACAGTACTTAACAACTAAACAACCACCAGAGTTTGGGCTGGATTGAGTCTGAAATGTTTTGAATTGAAGTAGAAAAAAACATACACATGCATCCAAATGGACAGTGAACCTATTAAAAAACTTTAAGGTATTTGGGCTGGTTGAGCATTCTGAGTTTATTCTCAGCATCAAAGAGCCAGCCCATTAATCTAATCCGGTTTGAGAATTCTCAATGACAGTTGAGTGATAGAAGGAGGAATGTCTATTTTTTTCCTGTGTGTTTCTACTTATAACTGGGCAAGGCCTTTTGATGAGCCCTCAGTTTGGTTACCAGAATCTTTAATGTAAAACACAAAAACAAAGCAGACATCTAACCTATTAAAATTGAACTCAAGCCAAATACGAGATGATTCCTGCTGCAAATTAACAGTGGACCTCCTGCCAACGGGAGACAACTCTGACACTAACACTGATTTAGGGGCAGGAAACCTGCCATGAAAATTAGGTTCTAGGACTGCTAGCTTTATAGGAAAATGACAGGCAAATCTGTCTCTATGGCTCACAGAACAAATATCAGATACTATTATTATAAGGCCTTCTCAAAAAAAATCTTTTTTTAGGAAATAATTTAAATTGTCAATTTTCCCTTCCCATTCTTCCCTCCCCTATAGTGTCCAAGGGGAATTTGCACTGAAATTCATGAGTATGTGGTTTATTCAGATTATCATATATTTATTAAGGCTCAGTCATGTGTCAAGCAGTGTGCTAGGCAGAGGGAATTCAAAGGATTAAGGAAGCCTCGGTCCTTGAGATGCTGTGTGCCAGGCCTGACTCAGTGAAATCCACAAAGCAGGAAGAAGTAAGCACAATCACACTCACACCAGTACAAGTAACATGCCCCAATGATTCCAGCTGGCAGCCCTCTTCGCCACTGCTTCTCTGTAGTCTTCCATATCCAATCAAAAGACACATTAATTTTCCTAACAAAAGTCCTCTGATGTGGGTCTTCCTTTTGCTTTTGACAATTCCCAGTCTAATAATGATAATAATGATAAAAAGCCAACGGTCTTCGATTCTACTCCAACTCATAGTTACTGGTGTGTGTCAAAGTACAACTGTGGCCCCTTGAGATTTAAGTGGCTGAGTTTCTGAAAGTAGAACAGCAGCGTTTCTTCTGAAGTATCTCTGGGTGGGCTCCAACTCCCAGCCTTTTGCTTCACAGCTGATTGAGTTAACAGTGTACCGTCCAGGAACTCCAAATAATGTTGAAGTCTGACTGGCTGTGTGCCACTGGGACGGTTCTGACTCAGTAAGACCCTGTACAGGGTTTGTGAGGCTGTTAATCTTTATAGGAGCAGAAAGCCTCATCTTTCTCCTGCAGAGCATCTGGTAGATTTAAACGGCTGAGGTTAGCAGTTTAACAGATAACCCACTAAGCCATCAGAGCTCCTTAATAATGATGATGTTGTTATTGTTAAAGGCTGCCAAGTCAGTTCTTACTGTCCTGGTGGGCGCTGCAGGATCAGCTGGTGGGTTTGAACTAAGACTTTGTGGTTCGCAGTTCAGTGCTGATCCTACAGCGCCATACCAGGACAGTCAACATTTATTGAATGTTTGTCGTAGGATAGGTACTGTTAGGGGTTTTATGTGCGTATCAGATAGATGATCATTTTATGAATTGATAATGAGAAATGTTCCTTTCTAGTAACTGGAATGCTTGCATCTCCCACAGCCCCTGTAGCATACTTGTGATGAACAGCTGGAGCTAGTTGTAGAGCATATTTGGCCCAGTCTGTTGAAAAGTCTGCCCACAGAGGGACTAACTTCTGCAATGCCCAGAAAGTATGTGTCCCTGGGATGCAGGAACGCTCATCTGGATGGTGCTTAAAAAACACTGTCAACAGCTGGCTCTTGGACTTGAATCATCTCTGGGACTAAGCAAGCATTTTTTTCAAGGACCACCTACGGCTGAATTTCCAGAGGTGTCGATTCCGTATCCCCCACTCTAGCCAACTCTTTCTGTAGGTCCAGGGATCTTATTTTAACCAAATACTCAGTTTGGAAACCATTCCCTTGGCATATGACGGAGCACATCTAACTGCAGACAGCATAGACTACGTAATTAGTTCTACATACTGAAGACAAAACGTCTTTCTAGTCTTGGCTTCTTGTAGACCCTTTTGAATGGAGTTTTATTCATTTAGAGAAAGTCTATTTGCTTGCTTTCACAGATCTGCACAGCCTTCTTTTGAGCATCCTCTAGTTCTTTGGGTGATTTCATTTATTCCACGCACATATTTTATTCTATATTATTTTATTTTACATGGTACATGTAATTTACTTAAACTGACTTTAGGTAGCATTGAAGACATTTTCTAAAGTTTTTAATGGAAAGACAGCGTGTGTACCATTTCGTAATTTAATGTTTTGAAAATTTTGTAATTGAAGTGTGCTGTTGTTGTGAAGTGCTGTTGGTGAGTCCAATTCATAGTAACCTTGTGTAGGGTTTCCGAGGAGTGGCTGATCACCACTCTTAAGACAACAAGTCTTAAGAGAATAGAACCATGCACCTTTGAAGATGAATACAACCCATTAACCACCATGTAACGTAGATCAAGGGTTATGACATCGCCTACAACTCCCAAGCCCCCTCATGCCCCCATCCTAATAAATACCATTCTGACATCTTCACCAACAATTCATTTCTGTTTTTAAACTATAGACAAGACTCATGCAATGCACATTCTTTTATGTCAGATTTCATTTGCTCAAAACTGTGTCTATGGGAGTTTCCTCGTGTGTACCTGTGGTTCACAGTTTAGCATTTTGTAAAGAATTACATTGTATAAACAGCACAGTTTATTCATTCTGTTGATAAACATTTGTTAAGAGGTAGGTGATTTCATACACATGGATCTGTTCTGGATTATTTTTTCTATTGATTTGTTTATCCTTGCACTGAGATCACACTGTTTAAATTGTGTCTTTAAAATAAACAATTTAACTGGTGGTTTAAGCCGTCAGATATTTCCTTTACTATTCTTGTTTTCTTACATTTTCTTCAGAATATTTGAATGAGTTTGTCAAGTTTACGCACATATAATACCCACATCCTATTGAGATTTTTGTTAATATTGCATTATATCTGTGTATATATCTACCTACCTATTTATCTATCTGTCTACACATATGCACATGCATACACACACACACATATAAATTGGGATAAATATATATGAAGGTGGGTCAAAAAGTATTGCTACTAGAATTCCAGTTCATACATGCACAGGTTTATTCCAAACATGTCTAAACATGTCTCTGTGATTAGTGGATGGCTGCAGATATGTTCCCTCAATAATACAGTTGTCTTAGCCTCAGGGTAATTCTAAAACTAAGGTCCAATTGAAACTGACTTTTGAGGGGATCTGCTGGGCCAATTAAATTCAAGGTAAAGATGTTAGCACAGAAGGTTATGGCAACTTTTTGGGGGACTCAAAAGGGTCATCTTGATTCAGTTTCTCAAGGGCCACAGGACGATCATGGGGGCTTTTTAGGAAGAAAATTGAAAACTGCATTGATGAGAAAAAGGCCACAAAAGCTGTACTGAGGTAACTTTTTTCCCATCACAACAATACACCTGTTCATTCTTTTAAAGTAGCAAGGGCTGTCCTCTGAGAATTTCATTGGGATACCTTACACCATCCACCGTTACAACTGCGATCTTGCACCTTTAGACTTCTTGTTGTTCCCCAGACTCAGAGAACATTTAAAAGGAACAGGATTTGAATCCCTCAAGGATGCCAAAACTGCTGTTTTGATATGGTATCAATCAAAGTGCCCAGAATTTGTCAGGGAATGGAAACATTGACTTCAAAGACATAGACAGGTGGAAGAAATGTTGAGAGCCAGTAGCTTCATATTTTCATATTTTTAATTAAGGTTTTATTTTAGATCTCCTTTAATTTCTCTTAGTAACAGTTTGTTGCGTAAGTATTTGATGTGAATAGAAATGGTTTTATCCTTTCATTTTATGTTCTCTTTATTCATAGTTGTTAATTGCTGTTGAGTCGATTCCAACTCATAGCGACCCTGTATAAGGTTTCCCAGGAGCGATTGGTGGGTTTGAACTGCCAACCTTGTGGTTCGCAGTCCAATGCAGAAATACAATTAGCATTAAATGCATATTGACTTTGTATTACTAGCTCTAATTTAAACTAACTTTATACAGCTTTGTTTTAGACAGTTTTGTAATTCTGGTTTTCTTGATGATACAGGTACAGTTTGAACTCTATCTTCCCCTCCCTTTTTTGTTCATGGTACTTGACCCAACACTGACCAAAAAAATTCTTAAATATTTGTTAATTTCTTGATTGATGGTTTATGTAAGGAACTTTAACTCATAATGGGTTACTTTAAAAGTGCCCACTTAATCGCCCAATACTTTTTTTTTTTAAGTTTTTATTGTGAATTGAGTGATAGTTTCCATGGGAGAACATCAGTTTTACACTCACCGATCTGTTACAATGATTACAGTCTCCTCTGTGCATCATCGTTCAACAGTATTTGCTTCTGTTCCATGTTTGTTTTATATGCTGTTGTTAATTTTTTTGGGGGGGATGTACACAAAAACACTCAGAAAGATATAATTATTTAAACAACCTGCAGGCCTGCCTCCTAGCTGCCAGAACAAAGCCTTTCTCTTTCCATGAGTCGGGAGTCCTCATCTGCTCTCTCTCCATGTCCTCATCTCTGCCTCCATCTCTGGTGTTGCTGCTTCTCTGGATAAGGTTCCACATTCTGCTTGTGCTCTTCTCCCTTAATGGTTCTAGGGTCCTTTGTTTCTTGACAGTAAGATTAACTACATCCCTTTTTGTTACAAAACTTCTACCTTTACAGTTGTGACAGTCACAATTTGTCATCATAACAGTTACTCACTATTGAGTCAAAGGAATCTTATCCCCATCTCTTATCACCAGACCCATCTAGACAAGACGACAACTATTCAGTCGGGATTCTACCTCCCCACACACACACTCTGAAACTAAACTCCCTCTTGAAAACTTGTAAGCCAGTCACTTCGTGCCTTTATTGTCGCCCCCACCCCCCCATTTTAAGTAGCCAATGTCTGAGTTGCCCGACCCTGTCAACCCTGTATACAGAGGGGATAGAATTTATACTTGATATGAAGGCTCCTTCTCTCTCTCAGTTGGTATTATGAGCTGCTACATCATAAATATAGGTCAAGTTCATCAAATTGTAGCAATTTACACTTGTTTCCTTTATTAAAAAAAAAAAATTATTTTTATCTTCCTCTAGTCTAGTTCTGATGATCAAGCAATTGATGCAAGGTTGAATGGGTCCTATCGGTAAGCTTGGGTATTTTTGTACAGCTCCCCTCACTTCATATCTGCTGGATGCTTCACTTTCAGCTATAGTCCTCCGTGGCTATGTCCTTGTCAATGTAGCCCAATATTTTTGATGCTCAGACCATTTTTAGCTAAATCTAAGAAATTAGTTGGTTGATTGGTTGATTATGTGCCGTGGAGTCAGTTCCGACTCATAGCGTTTCCGAGGCTATAAATCTTTACGGGAGCAGAAAGCCTCATCTTTCTCCCACGGAACAGCTGGTAGTTTTGAACTGCTGTCCTTGAGGTTCACAGCCCGATTTGTAACCACTACGCTACCAGAGCTCCTAATCTAAGAAATTACATATAACCAAATTCCGTGGGCCTCTCTGTCACCTCTTAAATTGTAAGTATGAAAACAAAGGATTCATCTCCTTCTGGCTATATGTACACATAGTCTGAATTGTCTCTTTATTGCTTGATCTGACATCCTGCTGAAGGTCATTTTTGTTAAATTCATTAAAATGTAGAGAACAGAAAATAGAACGAATTTCAAAACAGTGAAATATGATTAGCAAATTTTGACACTATTAAAACTGGCAGTACAAATCTGATGAAACTTTAAGTTTTACTACATGGACAATATTATTATTATTTTTTAAAGAGTTTAAGAAATAAAAGTTTATTAGACAAGATTCACCCAATCCTGTGATTTAATGAAAACTTCATCAAGATGAAATAATTGTAATGTTGCATTTAGTCATCCCAATGTTATATTTTATTTTTTAAAGTTTTTATTTTAAATTGAATGATAGTTTACACAGGAAAGCGTCAATTTTACACTCATCGTTTCATTGCAATGATTACAACCCCCTCCGTGCATCATCATTCAACAGTATTTGCTTCTATTCCCTCTGTTTTGTTTTGTTTTTTGGATAGACACAAAAACACTCAGGAATATATAATCATTTAAGCAACCAAAGGGCATATTCTGCAAGCATGCCTTTTGGCAGCCAGCACTCAGTCTTTCCCTTTCCATGAGTCTAGAGTCCTCAGTTGCTCTCTCTCTCCATGTCCCCATATCTTCCTCCATTTCTAGTGTCGCTGCTCCTCTGGATAGGGTTCCACATTCTTCTCGTGCTCTCTTCCTTGATAGTCCTAGGGTCCACTGTTTCTGGATTGTAAGATTAACTACCCCCTCCTTTTTGTTACAAAACTTCTACCTTTGCAGTTCTGCCAGTCTCAGTTAGTCATAACAATTACTTATTATTGAATCATAAGAATCTTTTCTCCATCTCCTTTCACCAGACCCATTCAAACAAGATGAAAACTGTTCAGTGGGGATCTAATGTTGTATTTAAATAGATAGTGAGCAAAGAGTATTCAACCTTAATATGTAAAGTAAGAGGCTAAAGTAAAAGGAAATTCAACTAACATTAAAACAAAACAAAACACCTTCTCTTTGATCTTAGAGCAAACAAGTATAGTACATCTTTCAATTATGTATTATCTTTAGAAAGTAGTCTGGGTTTGTCAGAATTGAAATAAGATTCATTTAATCAGCTATTGTAGTTCATCTGTTAAAGTATAGCACTTTGTTCTCCATTTGTAAAATAATCTTCAAACTAATGAAGTAAGGTCAATTGCATGCAGCTTTATTCAAGCCAAATTGCTGTTAATTGTATCAAAGGGTTTGGTGGGGTCAATAAATGCTATCTTTTCATATCCCCTCCTGGAAATGACAGAAAATAAACTTCCTTTCTCTGTAATACATTCAGGCTTGGGGCATCTACTAGCCTTGAACTATTAGATTTTCATTACCTGATTTGAAAGTGGCCCATTTCTAAAGAATGGGTAGGTGGGATCAGAGTTCACAAAAAAACAATCTTAGAAAAGAAACTTTTCTTCTTAATAATGGCTGTGTGTCCTTCAAAGAGAGATAGGCTTCTAGTGAACAACTGTCATAATTGGACTTTTTTCTTTTTTTTTTTTAAATGAAAATTAGTCGAGACTGATTCACAGCTTCTCCTTGACTCCCTTTGTTTAAACAGTAAATGCTTGAAAGCCAATTCCACTTCATTTATTGTGTGAGATGTGCCAGTCGCTGGCCTGATGAACCTCCAGCCTGGATCAGTGTAATTTAAGGGAATAGGAAACTGCATCCCATTGCTAATGAGCTCTGGTAGCATAGTGGTTACGAGCTAGGCTACTAACCTTAAGGTCAGCAGTTCGAAACTACCAGCTGTTTTCTGGGAGAAAGATAAGGCTTTCTGCTCCCTTACCAATTTACAGTCTCGGAAACCCTATGCCAGGATGTTGTGAGTTGGAACCAACTCCATGGCACAGTACCACCACTACCCCATTGCTGATCAGGACCTTGCCAAGGACTCATTCATAGTACAACCCAACATAGTCTCCGGGACTTGATACAGACTTCAAAAGTTGTATCTTTGAGATGCATGTTTTCCTAGCATTTTGAATCTGTAAACTCTTAACAGCGTGTGAGCTTGTATGCTTCTGAAATAATGGAGGTAACATTATGTGAGATATGTGGCAAGGAAAGCCAGAGAGTAAGAAAAAGAAATTCAAGATGCAGACAGAAAGGAAAGCAACAGTAGGAGGTAGGAGGGACCATGTGCCAGGGAGACCCCAGATATGGAGGGGCACATTCTTTGGAGTCCTTGGAAAGTTGCATTTACTTTTTTCTATTGTTCAATCTCCAAATAAGTTTGCAATTACTACACAAAGAGTATGTGTGGTATGGATTCCCTGGGAGGTGTAGACAATGAATGTTTTTGGCTTCTAATGAAAAGGTTGACAAAATGAGACCACCAAGATGCACCTTCAAAGAAAGGTTGGGTGATCTATTTCCGACAAATCAACCAATGAAAACCCTATGGAACATAGTTCTGATATGACACAGTAGGGGGACTTATACATTAGAATCAACTTCATGGTGATTGAGTTTATGCTTGGTATATTGATTATTGGGAGTGTGGTGGCTCTATAGAATAAGCACTGGCCTGAAAACCACAAGGTCAGTGGTTCAAGCCCACTAGCTGCTCCGTAGGAGAAAGATGAGACTTTCTACTTCTGAAAAAAGATTTAAAGCCTCTGAAACCCTATGTGGGGTCTCTATGAGTCAGAACTGACTCTATGGCACTTAACAGCCGTATACTGATTAGTAGTAACTGCTGACCTTGTGGTTCAGGCCAACTTTGCTGTCCAGCACATTAACCCACAGTGCCACACCAGGATGCCAATACAGTTCAAGAATACAATACCTACTTAGCAAGGAATAATTTTAACTAGCTAGGAGGATTCAGGAAATCTGTTGCAAGTACCAACAGTGCCAACATAACAGCCAAGACTATGCTGACAGCTTCACAGGCAGGCATATCAATTGGCAGAGGGGATTGCTGAGTGTTTTTACACCACAAGCCGTGTGTTTTTTATGATCTATCTTATCTTGTTGTTGTTGTGTGCCGGCAAGTCAGTTCCAACTCATAGCCACCCTGTGCAGAGTTTCCTCAAAGCCACTGGTGGCTTTGAACTGCCAATCTTGCGGTTAGTAGCCCATGCTTATCCCACAGCATCACACCAGGATTCCTAGCTTACTGTATAGTATTGTTCTTATTGCTAGATGCTGTTGAGTCGGATTTTACTCACAGCGACACTGTGTAGGGTTTCTGAGGAACGGCTGGTGAGTTTGAACTCCCGACCTTATAATTTAAACCGACTGTACAGTCCAATGTTCTTACAGCACCACACCAGGACTCCAGTGTATAGTGTACACTGGCTTCCATTCAATTAACATTTTTGCCTTGGACAGTGAGTTAAGAGGCACAGAAAAAAACCCCACTGTTCTTGCCATTAGGAGTTCATAGCCTAGGGAGAAACTTAAATAGGGAAAACTGTAATATGGTGACCAATCACCTCCTTCAAAGCTCTGCTCCAGTTATTATGTCTCAATGAACCTGACCTTGCCCTCTATTTATTTCTGTGTCCTGCTCCTCCTCCTCCACATCTGTACCCTGTTCTCTCTGACCCTGTTTCATTGGCTAGAACACTTAGTGTACTGCTGTTCCTCATCTATCACCCTCACCTACCTTCCTACAGAACACAGAGCTATTTTTGTTTGCTTGGTTTCAAGGAGGTATTCTAAGCCCCTAGATAAATAATGCCTTCCAAGTAAACCTTCAAAAGCGTGTTTTGGCTGAACGGGTTAATTCAGAAATAAGTAAATGGATGAAGTGCTAAATATGAGACGGCTTCAAAAAGTTTGTGGAAAAACAGAAAGGAAATGGAAGTTTTTGATAAACTTTTTGAAGTCATTTCAGATAGATATGTAATAAGAAGACAATCGCTAAACACAGGAGTTGTTGTTGAGAGGTAGGGTGGGATAAATTTCACAAAGTTTCCTAAGAAAGATAAGGCCAAATAATTGTTTTATACACAATTTAATAAACATAGTACAAATAATACCTTTTGGCCTCAATTCATTGTTGAGGACATATTTAGAGCCTGCATACTAACATCCCATAGTCTTATAACCATAGAACTTCTCTTCAAATCAATGAAAAAAATGTTCATATGCAGATTATATTGCTATGGTTATTGATTATAATAATGACAGTTAATATTTATTAAGAGTTTATTTTCTGGGACTTAAAATAAGCATATTTTAAAATAAGCCCATTTTATCACGTACATGTTAGGGTACTTAATATCTCTGGATTTGCCCATTTAAAAAATAGGCAATCCCAGAGATATTAAGTATCCTAACATGTTAGTGGTAAAACCTGGGCTTGAACCACAGAATTCCAATTCCAAGCCTCTACCCCTAACCTTGACATATGTGTTCATCCAAATGACTAACCAGTTAAATAGGCACTAAAGCACTTGTAGCCTTGTGGGTTGTCAACTTGGCTACTAAACATAGGTCTGCAGTTTGAATCTACCTGTCGCTCCATGGGAGAATGATAAGGCTTAGACTCCTGGTGTGGGTCTATAGGATCAGTACTGGACTGTGAACCACAAACCCACCAGCTGCTCTTTAGAAACTACACTATGGGTCGCTATGAGTTGGAATCAACTTGACAGCACTTAACAACAACAAAAAAGCATTTGCGATTGATAAACATTTGATTAACCAAGAAAGGCTTCCTGGAGAAAGTAAATTTTTGTATTTGTTTTGAAATGTTTAGGAAAATGCGGAAGACAGTGGCATATTCCCTGGATAGGAAAACATGATAGAACAGCTCTCTGCAGAAGGCCATGTGTGGAGAAAACAGCTGTGTTTCTGAATGCTGCCTGGCTTTGAGATGTTAAGATTTAGATCATTTAGTTGAATATTTCTTGTCTCTTTACTGTATCAGTAGTGAACCTTCCCTGCAGCTGGCATGAGCCTCTTCTTAAGCTGCCACTTAGCAGTTAGACCAGTACACTATGAAAATACCTGTTACCCAAGTACCCAAGGAAGTACTCTAAATGGTGGACTGTCAAGGGTTATATGTCCTGTAGGGCCCTTTGGGGAAATGAGGCCAACTCTAGAGCCCTCTGCAATCTCAAACAGACATCATCGTTCAAGTGTCTACACTTTGACTGAAACCCGTCAGTGATTTCCCTTTGTTTCTCCTCACACCACGTTTAGGTTGAAGGTATACTGGTGTTTCTGGAGCCAACCTGACCCCCAATCAGCAGCCCAATCTTTCAGACATAGAAAAATGATCATAAGACCTGAGAAATTGCCTAGAATGGGACTAAAATATAGACAGGTACATGCCATGTACTAGTACATCTGGAAACCTCTAGATTTAGTATGTTCAAGCAAAAAGTATGTACATAACATACCAGTTGGCTCTGCTCTGCATAAAGAGTTTGAAAGCACATTGGAAAATGATTGTCTTGTTTTAAATTCGTGAGGCATAACAATGAGCTGTTTTTTAAGTGACCAGCATTTGTGATTTATGACTGTATTCCAGAAAAATTTAATTATGTGATATAAATAGAAAATGAGTATGGGACATCAAAATAACAGGAAGCAGTATAATTAGCATCCTCTCCCACCAGGAATTCATCTTTGATGGCCTGTTCTGGATCTGCCTTCTGTCATGCATGGGATTTGTATTAAGCTTGAGGAGAGTCTGTATATGTAAGATGTTCCGTGGAGGCTGGAATTCTTATTGAGAACATTTTCTTGTGCCTCTTACATGGAGTTTCCTAATGGAATGTGAGGTGTCGTTTTAGGCTCTAATGGGTATTTCCTTATTTTTATTGTGGTGAAATTATACATAGCAAATCATACACTAATAATGTTCTACATGTATAATTCACTATAAAGAGATAAAAAAAGCAAAGTTGTCACTCTGAGGACTAAGGTACACTTGATCTAAGCCAGGTTTTTTTTCAATTGCTTCATATGCTTGTGAAAGTTGGAAGACTGTAGAAGAATTGATGCATTTCATTTATGGTGTTGGACAAGAATATTGAAAGCGCTGTGATCTCCCAGAAGAACAAATAAATCAGTCTTCAAAGAAAGGATAATCCTTAGAATTGAATACGGCAAGACTTCATCTCATGTACTTTGGAGATGTTTTCAGGAAGGACCAGTCCCTGGAGAAGCACATCATGCTTGGTGCAGTAGAGGGTCAGTGAAAAAGAGGAAGACCCCTAATGAGATGGATTGACACAGTGACTCACCAGTGAACTCAAACATAATAATTGTGAGGATGGCATAGGACCAGGTAGTGTTTTGTTCTGTTCACAGAGAACAACAGCATGACATAATTCACTGTCATTGATTACATTATTCAAGTTGTTTAATCATTCTCACAATCCTTTTCCAAATTATCCTACTCTCATTAACATAAAATCAATACCCCCTAAGCAAAAATCTCCCCTTCTCTCCCTCCCTCCAATCCCTCAAAACCACTGATAAGTTTTGGTTTTTGTATGTTTGCTTACTATCTTATGCTGGGTGTTTTAGAGACAAAAGGCAAGTGTCTATGTGTGTGTGCATACACAAACACATATTGTTGTTGTTGTTAAGTGCCATGGAGTCGGTTCCGACCCATAGCGACCCGTATAGGGTTTCCAAGGAGTGTCTGGTAAGCTTGAACCACCGACCTTGTAGTTCAAACGCCTTTGCAGTCTGGCACATTAACCCACAGCGCCACACCAGGACTCCTCACGAACACATGAGGGGGCTTCAAAAAGTTTGTGGAAAAATAGAATTGAAAGACAGTAGAAATTTTCCATGAATCTTTTGAAGCCTTCTCATGTGTTGGGTGTCCTGGTGTGGCACTATGGGATAGTGCATTGGACTGTAAGGTCAGTTTGACCCACAATGTCGGCACTTCAAATTTATCAGCTGCTCCTTGGAAACCCTATGTAGGGTCGCTATGAGTCAGAACAACTCAAAGGCACTTAACAACAACAACATGTGTTTATATATAAAGTGCAGTAGCTTACAGTGACTCCATAGGATAAAAAACTGGACTGTAAATTACATGGTTGGTGGTTCTAGCCTACCAACCATTCCATGGGAGAAAGATGAGACTTCCAGCTCTTACAAAGATTTACAGACCCAGGAATCCTATACAGGGTCACTATGAGTTGGAAACAACTCAATGATATGTAACAACAACTACAATATTTGTGTGTATATATGAGAGAGATATTGGCAAGGTCTAAGTCCATAGATCAGGTGTCTCCTGACTTACATAGCTGCACAGGCTGACAAATTCAATGAAAGTAAGTCAGACAGCAGGCTGTTGGCTCACAAGCTGTGGAGACTGACAAACCCCCAAAACCAGAGTCAAATGGTGACTGATCGAATGCTGCATCTAGAGCAGGCAAACAAGCTTTGTCAGAACATCCAACTATATTGGGATGCAGGCCACACATCCGAAGAAATTTCCCTTTCAACTGATTACATCATAGAGAGTGATTACATCATCATATAACCATCAAACTACAAGGGTGAGTCAACCATTACCCGCACTTTGACTATAGAATTTTAAAAGTTTTTATTGTGAATTGAGTGATAGGTTACACAGGAGAACCTCAATTTTACACTCATCCTATCATACTTTGTTTCATTGCAATGATTACAATCCCCTCCATTCATCATCAATCAATAGTATTTGCTTCTATTCCCTCTGTTTTGTTTTGTTTTTTTGAATGTATACAAAAACACTCAGGAATATCTAATCATTTAAACAACCATAGGGCACAATCTGCAAGCCTGCCTCCTAGCTGCCAGCACAAAGCCCTTCTCTTTTTATGAGTCTAGAGTCCTCAGCTGCTTGATATCTCCATGTCCTCATCTCTGGTACCATTGCTTCTCTGGATAGGGTCCCACATTCCGTTTGTGCTGTTCTCCCTTGATGATCCTAGGGTCCTCTGTTCCTGAACTATAAAATTAACTACTCATCCCTTTTTGTTACAAAACTTCTACCTTTACAATTCTGACAATTGTAATTAGTCATTATAACAATTACTCACTTTTGCATCATAAGAATCTTATCCCCATCTCCTTTCACCAGACCCATCTAGACAAGATGAAAACTATTCAGTTGAGGATTCTACCTTCCCCAACTAAACTCCCTCTTGAAAATTTGTAAGCCAGTCACTTCATGCCTCCATTTTTAGTAGCCAATGTCTAAATTGCCGGTCCCTGTCAACCCTGTGCACAGAGGGGATAGAATTGATACTTAATATGAAGATTCCTTCCCTCTCAGTTGGCATTTTCATGGAAGATCACAATGCCTTTCTATAGTAGTCCTCTCTATTTAATCGAAGTTTAGGCTTCAGCTCTTCAGTGAGCATCTCACTGTAATGAGCTCTGTTGCTTGTTGGGCCTTTTTCCTGATAGTGTTCCAATACTGGCCCTTGAGAATCCCAAAAAAACTGTCATCAACAATTTTCTAGCTGATGGTTAACTTTGGAACGTTATCTTGGTTGGTTTCCTGAGAGTAAATGGCAGACTATAGAATGGAAACAATCTTAATCACCAACCAAGAAAGTGTTGAGTAGGGATTTTTGTTTAGGGAAGTAGTTAAAAAGAGAAGCTAAGGAAACTGAACCCCTTTGCTCGTAGAGAGATGTAAACATATCCATTTGAATGATGGTATTGGAGAAATCTATTGGGTAAGGATCTCTAGCTCTCTAAATGGAAGACTTGCAAGTCTCAAGTGGATGTTCTTTCCTCTGTCTTAGTCTTATTGTTCTTCTTCCTAGGCAATAAATCATCGTCTGTTGACTGTTGTTTCGTTTATTTGTGTATCTTCAGATTAATTGTTTTCTAAGTCTATACTTTTAGCTGAATTTATTAATGTAAAAACAACATGGTAGTAGTGTGTGACCTTCTCTGGCTTATGAGACGGAAAGAGAGGCATCACTCAATGTGGATTCTTAGAAGGCTGTGGTCAGACATGACTCTACCCTCCATCTTTCTTTACCAATTTTAACTCCAGCCATCTTTCCCATACACTCCCTGCTTTTCAACTGGGCTTGAAAATTCATTGCATTGCCCACACAAAACTTACCCAAAATACTCATGACTATGATGTTAATTAGATCAGTTAGCTTGTTACACTTCAGGATCAGAAATATTCAGAATACAGTCCTTTGGACCCAAATGCCTCTTCTCAGCCTCTCGCTGGGCCTTGGCCTCTTAGCCGCATGGCTCCTTTGTCTGTGCCCTGCTTGGGCAAGTGTTACAAAGCTCCTTTGTTGTTGTTATTAGGTACTGTTCAGTTGATTCCAATTCATAGCAACCCTTTACACAACAACAGAACACTGCCTGGTATTCAGTCATCCTCACAGTTATTGTTATATTTTAACTCATTGTTTGTACCACTGTGTCAATCCATCATATTGGGTGTCTTCCTGGTTGTTGGTTTTTTTTGTTGTTTTGTTTTTTACCAACACTCTGCTTTTCCAAGCATGATGTCTTTCTCCAGGGACTGTTCCCTCCTAACAACATGTTCAAAGTGTGAGTGACGAAGTCTTACCAGCCTCACTTCCAAAGAGCATTCTGGCCGTACTTCTTCCAAGATAGATTTGTTTTTTCTTCTCCTGGTGTGGCACTGTGGGCTAATGCACTAGACTGCAAAGTCATTTGAACCATAGGTCAGTGGTTCAAGCTCACCAGTTCCTCCTTGGAAACCTCTATACAGGGTCACTATGGGTCAGAATGGACTCGAGGGCACTTAACAACAAGTCCATGTTATTTTCATTATCCTTTGCCATACAAACAATTCAAATGCATTAATTATTCTATGGTCTTATTCATTATCCAACTTTTACATGCATATGAGGTGACTGAAAATACCATGGCCCCTTTTGTGTTGCCAGTAAATGCCCAAAGTGCATGACAGTTTGCCATAAACCTCTAGTTCCATAGGTTAACAAACTCCAACTGCCTTAGTTAAGTGCCCGGAGACATCCCCTACCACAGTCTTCCTGAGCGGAGACACTCAGGAGGCCCGCTACTCTGCTTTATGTCTTGCTCTTGGTTCTGCTGCCTCTGTTGCTGCTGCTTCTCTGGTTTCACAGCCCTGTATCTCCCTGGTTGAAGAGATTCCGTGTAAGGATTTGGGGGTCCACAGGATGAACTGTACACCTGGCTCGTCTTTCTTGATGGCATAGGAATCCCCTGTTCTTGCTTCTGAGATAACTAATTTTAAACCTAGTAGGATGGCAAAACTAATCCCAGAGTTTCTTATACTTTATTTGCATGATCCCACCAACCAGCTGCTCTGTGGGAGAAAGATGAGCGTACCTGCTCCTATAAAGTTCTCATCTTGGAAACCCAAAGAGGCAATTCTCTTCAGTTTCTAAAGGGTCACTACAAGTCAGAATCAACTGGAAGGCAGTGGATTTGGGTGGAGTTTGACCCAACCATTTGGTGGGAATTACAAAGACAGTGGCTAGAAGGGTCATATAAAATGAATTCACTATACCACAACTAATATGAATGCTTTTATGTTAACTTTTGACTATATTTCTTTAGCTACCATGTGCTCTTATTTTTATTTAACCGACTCTTACTACTGAATTAATGTGGTGGTGTGGAATAAGCACTGGACTACTAACCATGCTAACTGCAATGTCAGAAACCCTATACAGGGTTTCTATGAGTTAGAACTGACTCAGCGAGCCACAAAACAACATTGTTATGTTTATTTAGTTTATTACATATTTTAAATAATAGAAATCTGTCTTCTTTTAACTAATTTTGTCTACTAGATTTTAATGTGTTATTAATTCTGTCATAAGCCTATCTTGGCTTTTACAAGTGGCAAGCCGGCTGTTCAGCAAGAGGGAATGCTTGTGAAAGTGATGGTCATTGGCTCATCACAAACCTGATGGGACTTCAAAGGCACTGTCTCACCATAAAGATTTAATCAGTAAATAGGATAAAACCTCATGAATATCTGTTGACGTTATTTTTTTTTTTAAGTTTTATTGTGAATTATGTGATAGTTTACATGGGTACATGGGAGAACATTAGTTTTACATTCATCCTATTGTATATTGTTTCATTGCCATGGTTACATTCCCCTCCATGCATCATCAACCAACCAAAGGATATACCCTGCAAGCCTATACCCCCTCTCCCCCATGCAAGGAAAGGGTACATTTACCAGCCTGCTCCCCCTCCCCCACCCCCCTGGTCATCAGCACACAGGCCCTCTCCCTCCCTGTGTCCCTAGCTGCTCCATCTCTCCACGTCATCATCTCTGCCTCCATCTTGGGGATCGTTGCTTCTCTGGGTAGGGTCCTGTTCTCCGCTCTTCTCCCTTCATGGTTCCAGGGACCTCTGCTCCTAGCCTGCAAAGTTAATCACTCCCCTCCTTGCCACAAAATGTCTGTTTTTACACTTACAACCTTCACAATTAGTCCTGGTAACAATTATTTACCCTTGCATCACAAGAGACCTATCTGTATTTCCTTTAATCAGTCCCACCTACACAGATTGGATACTACTCTTCCTCCACGTCCCTCTTGAAAGCTTGTAAGCCAGTCACTTCTTGCCTTTGTAGCCCCACCCCCCATTTGGGATAGCCAATGTCCAAGTTGCCTATCCCTGTCCACTCTGTGTATGGAAGAG